>NC_085967.1:1117500-1418125 GCF_910591565.1 Cydia splendana | reverse complement strand
CCGAGAAATAGGACAGATGGAATACTATCCTAAGGTAACTGTGCACCGACAAAGTGTGCCCACTATAAACGAATTTGTTTAGTAGCGTTAGACAGCGATAGCTTTGAAAGGAATATTACTATGAACTATGGAATATTGCATGGCTAGAACTCTCACAATATCTGGTTAAGTCTTTGAAAGTCTCTTTGATTTCATTGATGGAACTCAAAATAGCAAGAATAGCTCTTTAAACGGTCAATAAAATAGGTCTTTGAACGGCACCCAGCTATACTATTTAATCCCTACAATATATTTCCAGGTCCGTTCCGTATCCGCGCGCGCACTAGGCGCCATGGTGAAGGGCATGGGCGAGAGCAGCTTCGAGGAACTCCTCCCTTGGCTGATGCACACCCTCACCTCGGAGTCCAGCTCGGTGGACCGCAGCGGCGCAGCCCAGGGGCTCAGCGAGGTGGTGGCCGGCCTGGGGGTCCACAAGCTGCACAAGATCATGCCGGGTTAGTATCCAATCCAGGGGAACTGCTGATGAACCTTGGAGACCACCTCAGTGGATGCAGAGGCGTCGGGCAGGGGCTTACCGTCCTTGTATGTCTAGTCTAGTATTATGATACTATTGCAGCTTTCGCAGTGATATGTTTTTTTTTGTTGGTGCTGCTATTCAATTGTTGTATAAGTACATTAGTGTTAATATTGAAGCTATAAAATTACCAATCCAATATACTGCGGTCCACGGGCCATTTTGGGCATAAGCTCACATATCTGGCCATAAATTAAAACTTTCTATTTCCCCCACAGACATAATCGCAACAGCGGAGCGCACCGACATCGCCCCGCACGTGAAAGACGGCTACATCATGATGTTCATCTACATGCCCGGCGCCTTCACCGACGAATTCACCCCCTATATCGGCCAAATCATCAACCCCATACTCAAAGCCTTAGCCGACGAAAACGAATACGTCAGAGAAACAGCCTTAAAGGCCGGACAAAGAATTGTTACCCTATACGCCGAAAGTGCTATAACTTTACTGTTACCTGAGCTAGAAAAAGGCCTATTCGACGACAATTGGCGTATTAGATACAGCTCGGTACAACTACTAGGAGACTTGTTATACCGTGTATCGGGTGTCAGTGGTAAGATGAGTACGGAAACGGCGTCGGAGGACGATAATTTCGGTACGGAGCAGTCTCATAAGGCGATTATGTCTGCCCTTGGCAATGAGAGAAGGAATAGAGTATTGGCTGGGTTGTATATGGGCAGGAGTGATGTGGCGTTGATGGTCCGACAAGCGGCGCTGCATGTGTGGAAGGTTAGTTGGAAATTAGACCTTAATACCAAGCTGTTATGTGTTATTTTTGATGATAATTTCTGTACAGTGCGGTGGCAATGTATGTAAAAGTAAGAGAGACTTTTTTTCTAGAACCGCTTTTGAATTTTAATTCCTTGGAATAACTACAGATTTTCAGATTAACCCTTTACGTTGCGCAGGTGGTTGTGACCAACACACCGAAGACGCTGCGCGAGATCCTCCCAACCCTGTTCGGGCTACTGCTGGGCTGCCTCGCTTCCACCAGTTACGACAAGCGTCAGGTCGCCGCGAGGACCTTAGGAGACCTCGTGCGCAAGGTAAGCTATCAGTAATACTTCTCTCTCTCTTCCTTGCAATCATCCTCAATCCCCGTCTGATTGGGTATGCCTTCCTTGTCTTCTATTCCTCGTAAGCTCAGTACTTTGCAAAGTTTTGAGAATGACGTATGAGGAACATATGAAATAACACAGGCTGGTAAAAATAGTGTGGAGTTTAAATTTGGATTTAAGCAAGAATCTGGACGCAGATGGGGCAGCAATCGACTTCTATGTGTACGACTTCCACACATCCAAATTGTTGACTGGAGTTTTTAGCATTATCGCATTAATAACACTCCAATATTTTACGAGACAATTTTTTCAGTTGGGTGAACGCGTCCTCCCCGAGATCGTACCCATCCTCGAACGGGGCCTCAAATCCGATCGCCCAGACCAGCGCCAGGGCGTTTGCATTGGCTTAGGAGAAATCTTGGCTTCCACGTCAAGAGACGCTGTACTGTCGTTCGCCGATGGATTAGTGCCTACTGTGAGAACTGCTCTAAGGGACCCGCTGCCTGAAGTGCGATTAGCGGCTGCTAGGACTTTTGACAGGTTAGTATTTAAAAAATAAGTGTAATAAAACTCGGCCATCCTGCTTGATACAGGTCCCCATTTATCAACTTGGGATTGTAGCGTCTTCATCACGTGACGCCCTAATAATTTTCACTAACGCTTCAGAAGCTACGAGAAGTGTGACTAGCGGCTGCTAGAATCTTCGACAGGTTAGTTTTATAAAGAAAGATATACTCCGACTCGGCCATCCTGCTTTGCACACGTCTTCGTAGGTTTAGGAGAGATCTTGGCTTCTACGTCACGTGATGCTGGTGGAGTTTGTGCCTACTGCGAGAACCCCTCTTAGGGACCCGCTACCGGAAGTGCAACTCGGTCATCCTGCTTGTCACATATTACGCATTGGATTAGTTTTTCAACTTTTCTTCCAACAACGCTAAGGCCCCGCGACCTGAAATGCGATTAGCGGCTGTTCCAACAACTTGCTACAACTTGTGACAGGTTATTTCTATAAAGAAATAACTTTATCTCGATTCTGCCATTCTGCTTGGCACTCGCCTGCATTGGCTTGGATTTTCGCAATGACGCTGCGTGATAATATTTGATGATTTTTTTTTTTCAGTTTACACGCGACGATCGGTAATAAGGCACTAGATGACATTTTGCCTCAAATGTTGGAAGGGCTTAATGATCCCGATCCGGCGGTCGCGGAGGCCACTCTAGACGGCTTGAAGCAGGTACATTTTTTTTTAATGTATCATTTCCGTTTTGTCTATATTATTCGAATGACGATCGTTACCATAGAACAAAACGTTGCATATTCACTGGAATATGTGTCTTTTATTTTTTTTATGAATTAACCTCCACGACATTCGTTTAGGTGATGGCGATAAAATCCCGCGCAGTGCTGCCCTACCTCGTCCCAGTCCTGACGTCGGGCACGGCGGACACGCGCGCGCTGTCGGCGCTGGCGGCGGCGGCGGGCGGCGCGCTGGCGCGGCACCTGCCGCGCGTGCTGCCCGCGCTGCTGCAGGCGCTGCAGGCCGCGCGCGGCACCATCGCCGAGGCCAAAGAGCTCGACCACTGCAGGAACGCGCTGCTGCCCGTCACCGACGCGCAGGGCGTCAGATGGTAAGCTAATCTGTTCATATAACGCAACCTACGAATCGAACAGAGTTAAACGGAAATCAAAACCCAATCTCAATATTTATTTGCCGCCTAGACACTCGGTGCTCAATTAAAATCTGGGTGCCCCGATGTTTTAGCGTCCGTGTAAATAACTGAAATTCTCAATTCACGTAAACTCTAATCTAAATCGAATATACTAATACAAGTGAAACTGAACATTTTGTTTTTTGATCTTCCGTCCTCGAATATTTCCTCATCCTCTAAATGAATTTTGGAGGAAGGTTTTTAAAACAATGATACTTGAAGCTCGTCTATTTACGTCTAAATATATTGGTTTAATTATAAGTATGCGTTCCCCAAATAGCCTAGGTTCAGTCAATGATGCTTTTCCTCTACAACTTACTAAACCACTTTCTTCGCAGCATAATCGACATGCTTCTCGAAGCCATCCGCACCAGCGAGGGCGACAAGCGCCGCGCCGCCGCCTCCCTCCTCTGCGCCTACGTCACGCACACACGCGCAGACCTCACGCCATACGTCCCCCAACTACTCCGAGGACTCATCCTACTCTTCGCTGAAACTGACCGAGACGTCCTGCAAATGGCTTGGGAAGCGCTCACAGCGCTAACTAAAACGTTGGACGCGGAGAGACAGATAGCCCATGTGGCGGATATAAGGCAAGCTGTGAGATATGCGGCTTCGGATCTGAAGGGAGAACTGCTGCCTGGTTTCTGCTTACCTAAGGTAAATATTCCAGTTTGACTATACATACAGGCCTTAAAAGGCAGTCCGCTAGCCTTACGTACAACTACTGCAAAGACTCATTACTCTTCGCCGAAACCGACCGAGATGTGCATTTGGAGGACCAAATGCCCTGGGAGGCATTCACAAAGACGTTGGAGGCGGATAAACGGATAGCGCATGTCTGTACTGATCTTTTGCTTTATTAAAAACATCACAATTCAACACCACTTTATGAGTCACACTAAAACATTTTAAGCCTTCGAACGCCGTCCCTATCACATGCGGCGCGTAACCGTGAACCGTAATGCATGAAGCTTGATATTGAGCTATAGCCGCGCGCGTCAATTGACGGTTTTAGCGGTCAAAGGGTTAATGGAACAAAATTCGTAGCCCTCAAGGGCCTTATTAGCTTACCAAAGCGCTAATTTAACAATAATACCAATAAAAACCATATAACACCCCACTTTACAGGGCATAGCACCAATCCTGCCCCTCTTCCGCGAGTCCATCCTCAACGGTCTACCCGAAGACAAGGAAGCTGCCGCGCTCATGTTGGGAGAAGTCATCACGTTAACCTCAGCGGCGGCCATCCAGCCCTCCGTCGTGCATATTACTGGACCGCTCATTCGTATCCTGGGTGACAGGTTCAATGCCAGTGTCAAGGCAGCTGTACTCGAGACTCTGGCTTCGTTACTCTCAAAGGTATGCTGTCACTATACAATACAAATACTCTAAACACACACACATGCATCACTATCACAGGCATTATATGTCATCAAATAAGCACTTACACATTGCACTGGAAATATTAATAAAATAATTGATTAGGTCGTTCCTGAGTGTTAATGTTATTTTATTTTTAGGTTGGCGTAATGCTGAAGCAGTTCTTACCACAACTCCAAACGACCTTCCTAAAGGCGCTGAACGACCAATCGCGCCCAGTCCGTATAAAGGCCGGCCTTGCGCTCGCTCAACTAGTACGGATACATACACGCGCCGATCCGCTCTTCGTTGAGATGCACAACGGCATCAAGAATGCCGACGACCCCGCTATTAGAGAAACTATGCTGCAGGCTCTAAGGAGCATCATTACAGGTAAACTAAATCCTTTCCTAAAGGCACTCAATCCTGCTCAACCAGTATAAAAGCTAGGCTGGCGCTAAATCAACTAGTACGGCTACATACACGCGCCGATCTGATCTTAATTTCATAATTTTAATTTCATAATTTATTTAATCATTGCTTTTATGGGTTTTACAAGGAGTTAAAATATTTACATGTTCCAAACATAAACCCCGTTGGGGCACAGCAATATACATAAAGACTTAAAAACTAATACTTAAAAACTAATACTTAAAAACTAGTACTTAAAAACTAGCACACACTAGCAATTAACATAATTAAGACTTGTAATTAAGATACTCCTTTATATTGTAAAATGAGTTTTCAACCAGAAACTTTTTTAGCTTGTTGAAGAATGTTGAATCTTTCTCTATATGTTTTAGTTCTAACGGTATGTTGTTATATACTGTGACTGCCATATGGTAAGGACCGGAGTTTACTATTTTTAGATTTGTGAAAGTGCATACTAATTTATTTCTTTTCCGCAGATTTTGATTCCGTGGAAAGTTATCTCTTGTTCGCTCAAATAAATGTTTTTGTTTTTTAACTAATTTACACAATTCAAAAATGTACAGTGAAGTTAACGTTAATATTCTTCGTAGAGATGCACAACTAGCTGCTTTGTTACTGCACACCGTTGTATGGGGACCTTGCACTTTAAGACTATGCGCTGAAACTTGGCACAGTTGATTCTTAGCTGGTCTTGAGCAGATACAGACCGGGAGCCGTCGAGAGCCACCTCTCATTTAGTGAGGGGGGAGGGGGAAAGTTCGACGCTGCCGCGCTTCACTTGGAGCAACATTTCTCTAAAACTATACCTATTAGGGAATGTAATATATCATTTTCGGATAAATTAAGGATGAGGAATCTAGTTTTGGAACAAAAACAATGCACTTTCTAACAAAAAAAAAGCATAAAGTAGAAAAGACTAAAAAACGTATTATTGATTTTTTCATAATTACCAATTTTTTTTTAAAGTGTAGCAGGAATCTGAAAACAAAAAATACGGCCGTAAAGCTACACTTATTACGTTTAAGAAAATATATAGTTTAGTATACAAAACTGTTGATAAATGGGAGATAAAAAATAATATTAAGCGTGGGTCAGAGTGATCTCAATACAAAATATTATGAATGTGGGAAAGTTACTTATAATTTGTTCTACAATCGTTTATTTTTCTTGTTTTTCGTAAATAACTCGTAAACTGTAGCCCACAGCAAAAAAATATCTTTTACGTAAATAATCTGTTTCAGATTTCTTATAAAATAAGTACTACTGTTTTTCGGTACCATCAATATTAAAAAAAATATTGAAGGGAGAAAATAAATACTTAGGTCCCCTTTTTTAGTCATTCGTAAATAACTCGTAAACGAAGGCCAATAGCAAAAAAATTTTTAGTACATGAATAATTTACATAAAATTTCCTACAAAAAAGGTCATTCGAACTTTTTCGCTAGGATCAATATTAAAAACGATATTAAAGAGAGAAAATAAATTCTAAGGTCCCCTTTTTAAATATTGATCCTAGCGAAAAAGTTTGAATAACCTTTTTTGTAGGAAATTTTATGCTAATTATTCTTGTGTTAAAATATTTTTTGCTATTGGACATCCTTTACGAGTTATTTACGAATGACTAAAAAAGAGGACCTTAGTATTTATTTTCTCTCTTCAATATTTTTTTTAATATTGACCTTAGCGAAAAAAAGGAGCACTTATTTTATAAGAAATCTGAAACAGATTATTTACGTAAAAGATATTTTTTTGCTGTGGGCCACCATTGTAGAACAAATTATAACCCTTCGAGTGGCATTGTCCTCCTTGAGGTCTCTACGGTAAGTGGCGGTGGCCGCGAGACGGACAGACATAACAAGCCGGTTGAGTGGCACAGCCATTTTGGAAAAATATACGTCAAGTGGCGGGGCCTCAATGGGTGATCATCGCGAATTTGGCGCGTGTTAGAAATATGACCGTTTTCCAAAAAAAATGTATGAATGATATATATAAACTATATATCACTGAATTCGGCATAAAATGGGTTATTTGATTGTATACCAATGAATTCTATTATATTTATGTGAATTATGTTAGACTTGTTCTAATCTCATATTACCAATTTTTTTCTACTTTCATGTAAAAATAGGTATAATTACGAAATAAAACAATTGATTGTAGAAAAAGCAGTCTTTATGACAAAACAATACATTTAACATGATGCACACAGTTTATTTCACTTTTTATCAGTGCGTATTCCGTTTGAATGTTCGCGGCTCGACGACGGTCGGCGCGTAATGGGCGAGGTGGGGCAGGAACATCACGTCATTTCTAACAAACTTTGTTTTACGCGGGAATTCGACCGTTAGGGAATACCATCCTTGTTTATTGACGAATGCATCTTGCAAGAGTGAGCAAGCAAGGCACAGTTTTAACGGTTTTATTTTAGGCGCGAAATGCAGCGTCGCACAGATGCCGCGAGACGGTCTCTGCCAATTACGGGCTTGTTATGACCGAACCTTCTCGCGGCCTCTGCCACGCAGAGGCATATTTAAAAAAATGGCCGCGCCATTTGTCCTACCGTTCAACCGGAGGTGCTGCCACCCGAAGGGTTAATTAAGTAACTTTCCCACATTCATAATATTTTGTATTGAGATCACTCTGGCCCACGCTTAATATTATTTTTTATCTCCCATTTATCAACAGTTTTGTATAACAAACTATATATTTTCTTAAACGTAATAAGTGTAGCTTTACAACTATATTTTTTGTTTTCAGATTCCTACTACACTTAAAAAAAAATTGGTAATTATGAAAAAATCCAAGATTCGTTTTTTTGTCTTTTCTACTTTATGTTTTTTTTTTGTTAGAAAGTGCATTGTTTTGGTTCCAAAAAAAAATTCCTCATCCTTAATTTAACCGAAAATGATATATCACATGCCCTAATAGGTACAGTTTTAGAGAAATGTTGCTCCAAGTGAAGCGCGGCGGCGTCGAACTTCCCCCCCTCCCCCCCACTAAATGAGACGTGGCTCTCGAGGTCTCCCGGTCTATATCTGCTCATGACCAGCTAAGAATCAACTGTGCCAAGTTTCAGCGCATACTCACAAAGTGCAAGGTGTCGTGCACTAACAAACTAGCTAAACGGCTTCAAGAATGCTGATGTCCCCTCTATTAGAGAAACTATGTTACAGACTAAATTTTAGAATACATAATTTAACCCATTGAACGCCACGCCTATCGTGCGCGGTGCGTCATCGTGAACCATGTCGTAATGCACGAAGGCTGATATTGGGCTGAAGCCGCGCGCGTCAATTGACGTCGTTGGCGGTCCGATGGTTAAGCATTGTTTCTTGAACTTTGTGATTTAAGTAACAGAAGAGAATGCTACTGTTGCCTTTTTTTATACGAACAAAACCTCAAAAACAATTATGATTTATTTTTAGGTGGAGGCGACAAGATGTCCGAGCAACTAGCACTAAGCGTCCTAGCAACCCTAACAAGCCCGGCCCTATTGGCCCACCCGGACGACCCGCCCCGCGGCGCGGTCGGCGGCTGTCTCGGCGCGCTGCTACACTGTCTCCCTCCCACGCATAGAGATGCGGCCTTATTGCATCATGTGTTAGCTGGAGGGAACACTACGATCACGGAAGCGGATTGGATGCTAGCTCATGGGAGGTCTTGTGCGCTTTTCGTCGCCTTAAAAGAGACGCCTGAGGTTCGTAGTAATCTAGTCTTACTTTGCATTATATACCAGTTTAACATATAGCATCAAACCATCATGTGTTAGCTAGAAGGAGTACAACTATACAGGAAGCGATTTGGAGGTTAGCGCATGGAAGCGTGTGCGCATTTCGTCACTTTCAAGCGCCTGAGGTTTAAAATATAGTAGACTTATTTTCAATATATAGATATTTGTTACATAATTTAATATGTTCTTTGGAGACTACACTCTAACCAACGTAGATTAAAGAAGACTACTTAGGTACATTATTTTAACAAGACGATGTGTATTTTTTTGCTGAAACCCCAATTAGAAAATTGTAACGAACTGATATTAAATCATGTGATACGAGTAGAAGCCGTCTGCCCGATTACATCTTTCGAATAACTCTTAGAAGTTGTAATACAACTCAACAGGCTGATATTTCACAACACGTCAGGTAACTTGTCCAATCACATTGAAACATCTTCATCGATGACTATATTAACGCACTGCTATATTCACAGGTAGTTTACACAGAACAATTCGAAGAGAAGATAGAAAAGGCACTCTTAGGATATCTAGCCAGTGACAAAGTACCCATCGCATGCAACGGTCTCCGCGGGATGGGGTACCTGATGAAGCATCTCCTAGAACATGATCGCGCACCACCACAAGTCATACTCACACAGTTCGTCAGGGTAAGTACGAGTTGTTTTTGATGCGAGTAAGTTCCTATAGCAACTGTCTTCGCATGCGGTACGAGTATGAAGCATCTCCTAGAACATGATCGCGCACCACCACAAGTCATACTCACACAGTTCGTCAGGGTAAGTGCGAGTTGTTTTTGATGCGAGTAATATAAAGTTACCATAGCAACGGTCTACCTTATGAAGCATCTACTAGAACATGGTCGCGCACCACCACAAGTCATACTCACACAGTTCGTCAGGGTAAGTACGAGTTGTTTTTGATGCGAGTAAGTTCCTATAGCAACTGTCTTCGCATGAGGGAAGGAGTATGAAGCATTTACTATAACATGATCGCTCACCACCACAAGTCATACTCACACAGTTCGTCAGGGTAAGGGCGAGTTGTTTTTGATGCGAGTAATATAAAGTTACCATAGCAATGGTCTACCTTATGAAGCATCTACTAGAACATGGTCGCGCACCACCACAAGTCATACTCACACAGTTCGTCAGGGTAAGTACGAGTTGTTTTTGATGCGAGTAAGTTCCTATAGCAACTGTCTTCGCATGAGGGAAGGAGTATGAAGCATTTACTATAACATGATCGCACACCACCACAAGTCATACTCACACAGTTCGTCAGGGTAAGTGCGAGTTGTTTTTGATGCGAGTAATATAAAGTTACCATAGCAACGGTCTACCTTATGAAGCATCTACTAGAACATGGTCGCGCACCACCACAAGTCATACTCACACAGTTCGTCAGGGTAAGTGCGAGTTGTTTTTGATGCGAGTAATATAAAGTTACCATAGCAACGGTCTACCTTATGAAGCATCTACTAGAACATGGTCGCGCACCACCACAAGTCATACTCACACAGTTCGTCAGGGTAAGTACGAGTTGTTTTTGATGCGAGTAAGTTCCTATAGCAACTGTCTTCGCATGAGGGAAGGAGTATGAAGCATTTACTATAACATGATCGCACACCACCACAAGTCATACTCACACAGTTCGTCAGGGTAAGTGCGAGTTGTTTTTGATGCGAGTAATATAAAGTTACCATAGCAACGGTCTACCTTATGAAGCATCTACTAGAACATGGTCGCGCACCACCACAAGTCATACTCACACAGTTCGTCAGGGTAAGTGCGAGTTGTTTTTGATGCGAGTAATATAAAGTTACCATAGCAACGGTCTACCTTATGAAGCATCTACTAGAACATGGTCGCGCACCACCACAAGTCATACTCACACAGTTCGTCAGGGTAAGTACGAGTTGTTTTTGATGCGAGTAAGTTCCTATAGCAACTGTCTTCGCATGCGGTACGAGTATGAAGCATTTACTATAACATGATCGCACACCACCACAAGCCATACTCACACAGTTCGTCAGGGTAAGTACGAGTTGTTTCTGATGCGAGTGAGATATAAAGTTACCATAGCAACGGTCTTCGCACTGGGTACCTTATGAAGCATCTACTGGAACATGATCGCGCACCACGACAAGCTATACTCACACAGTTTGTCAGGGTGAGTACACTAACCCCCTTATTCATAAACGCGCTACAAGCCTCAATTTGCTAATAATCGTTTGTCTTTTTCTGTCATTTTGACTTATGTATTTGTAAGAAAGGGATAAAACATAATTTAACTAAATCATGCCCATAAAGTTTTATGAATAAGGGGGTGAATGTTTTTTTCCCAAAAAGTCTGGCAAGGTTGACTTAGCTTCGCTGGACTCTTAAGTAGGAATAGGAAGTGGATTTCCACTACAACAATAATCCATCTTCAGTTTAAATACCATAAAAGAGTGGAGTTTTGAGTGGTTTTTAATGCGAGTAAGATAGACAAGGTCTACATAGCAACGGTCTTATTCTACGAAACCCATTTTTTTATTCAAGTGATCGTCATAGGCCCTCAGAATCTGCAAGATGACACATATGGGGAGACACCCCAAAGCGAATCTGATACGAGTTTAGATACTTTACTTAATTTTTATGCCCAAAATTTTATTTTCGTAATTTAACGTGAAGAAAAGCTATGTGAATTTTATTTTAATACGTTATTGGAATCGCGAACTGTTATGATAATAAACGTCTTGAAAGATACATTATGATACATGAGAGGAAGTTATGGTTCACATCGTTATCCATTGTCATGGTTGTATAAACACAGTCCATACATAATTATTTAAACGATAAACGTATATGTTCTAGAAATTTATATTCAATTGCTGTTTCTCTTAGATGTCTTATAAACACATTCGCTGGTGAATTTACTTATATTCATGATAACACTGCTGCACCGCAATATCTATAGCGCTCCTTCAAAGCCATTAGCTATCCAGTAGACTTATCGGAATACGATTTATTATTTGACAATGCCTTATTAGTCGATATATTTATAGTATTGTTCGTTAAGGTGAAGCCAGCGGCGTAAGTAACTAACATAAGAGTTCGAAAAATTAACTTCATAACTTGAGAAAAAATCAAATCATTGTTTCTTTAGTACCTATTAAGGACACTATTTAAGTTTCATATTAACTACATTAAAACTGAAATATGTATAGTTAGAACAAGATAAGTCTGCAACGATTTTAGTAGCACACGCAGTGCAAGTGATATTTTAAAAGTGTCAAACTTCTATGAAATTATGACGTATAAATAACACTTGCACTGCGTGTGCTATCAAAATCGTTGGAGACTTATCTTGGCCTAACTATATAGTTGTCATTCTATGTTATTTAAAGATTGTATATCCAACAATATGGGCCTGAGTGGGTGCCGCTTTAATAGTACATTATTGTCGAGGTTCGGAAGTAGCTACTTGCAGGCTGAGGATTCATTTTAAACGGACGACCTTGGGAATCCGTTTAATTGAATCCGAAGCCAGCAAGTAGCCTTCCAGCCGAGTCATATATAGTGCTTTTTTCAAAAATGGTGCAAGAAATATAAATATCATAGAAATATTTTACAAAAGCAACGTTCTTACGTATATATTTTCACAGAAAAAAGTAGAAACAATTGAAAACATTAGCTTTGCCGCCTTTTTATTTTTTTAATAAAAAAATAGAAGTGTATTTTTCTGCCGAAAATACGCCAACCTATTTGAGACAGCTAAATAGTCGCGGTACTAATCATCTTTTTGGCTGTTTAATGGGCCTGTGCCTTCATTTGATATGGCCATTTCAACTTTTAAAAAGTTTGGAACTCGACAAATAATGGAATTTGTATGCAACATTGCAGTCCCAAAATCGAGACTGCAATGTTTTTAACTTTTTAATTTTTGACTGACCATAAACTACGCGCTTCGCGACGTATTTTTTAAACGGCAAAGTCGACTTTGCCGTCCATTTTTGAGAACATGTAATATACTCGTCTTGTCTGCGTAGAGCATGAACCACAGCAACAACGAGGTGAAGCAACTGATGGCGCGCGCCAGCACCATGCTCGGGCGCTCCGGCGCGCTGCGCGGCTCCAAGGGCCCCGACGTGCTGCGGCCGCTGCTGCCGGCCCTGGTCAACGGGACCAAGGAGAAGAATACGTATGTCCGCGCGAACGCGGAGCTCGCGCTGCGCGCTGTGCTGTGTCTGCAGAACGACGAGAGCTTCCACAAGGTGGGTGTTATATAACCGTCGTATCATTTAACCTTTTGACCCCCATAGACGGCTGTGGCCGTCATCGGAAAGTCTTGCCAAGGAGCTTCGCCAATGCAATAGAGACTTACGCGGGACTCCGTAAAGTTCAATTTCGCGTAAATAATCGCGAACGCCTGGCGTCCGGGGCACGTCATATTCCTTCGCCGCGTGGCTTTCAAAAGGTTATAGTAGATTGTACAACAAGGGCATAAAGTGACCCATTTTTACCCGAGGCAATTTTTTGGTCTGAGCGAAGCGAAGACCAAAATAGTAGACGAGGGTAAAAATGGACATTTATGCCCTTGTTGTACACTCTGCTTTTCACTTCGATTGCGAGGAAAATATACAAAAAATCAAATATTTTAGGTTATTTTAACGTATTTATTCAAGACTAAAGAAAATTGTTCTTGGACCGAATGGGCCGGTCGGGGGCGCGCCGGCAGGGCTGGCAGTTTGTATGGCAGAATTTGGACTTTATTGCTAAGTCAATAAGGGTCGTAATAGATGATTTTACTTTATGCTCTAGAGCATAAAATGCGATTTTATGTCGTCTACGCACGACATAAAGGTGCACTTTTTGAGCATGAGAAGTGAAAAAAGGATTTACATCTCGGTTCGACTACGTTATTTACGTCATTTGTCAGTAATGCCAACATTACAGAAATCAATACACTTAACTAATTTGTGTAAATGAGATAGTGCTTTCTTTCGGCCCATTTTCTCTAGTTCCCTATGATTAACTGACTTGCTCAGCTCAATTATGATTAGCAAAAAAATAAACAGTACTATCCGGAGGGGTATAAATGATATAATCAAATTACTAAAACATTTCTTTTTTACAGCAATGCCTGTCCCTCCTCGAGGAAGGCGCTCGCGAAGCGCTCAGCGACGTAGTAGCTCGCGTGCTGCGCCGCGCGCTGCAAGACGGCCGGGATGAAGATCTCGACGTCACGCTGCTCACCTGAGCACCGCTGTATCTGTCATACTCTAATATACTGTATCTACCACGAGGACTTTCATTCAACTCCCTGTTGACCCTTTACTGCCTGTCCCTGCTGGAAGGCGCTCAGCGACGTGGTGGCCCGCGTGCTGCAAGACGGCCGCGGCGTCACGCTCCTCACCTGAGCACTACTGTGTCTGTCAGCTAATCTAATACTGTATCTACCATGAGGCCTTTCATTTACTAACTTTGACACGTCCGGACCTCTCCTTAGCCTCGCCACTCGCACGCACGTACAAAGTACAGAGTAGGTAGGTCTAAAGTCACGAATCTGTTAATTTAGATCACTGCTTTATACTTTATAGTCACCGATTGCCCTGTCCCTGCTTGTGTACCGGAAGGAACACTACTTCAACCCAAGGGCAAACAACGGATGCGAGTTTAACTAAATCAGATTGGTAAGTAGGTACTATATAAGTAGATTGACCCTTGAGCTTCCCACGACACCCACTACGCTACATTATGAATGAAATCAATACATTTTTCGTTGAACTCTATTTCGTAGGTAATAAGGGTCACGGACTGTGACCATACAGCTAACTACACCATACGATACAAACGCAATAGCTCCGCCGTTAGGTACTAAAAATAACTGTATTCAAAATGTCTTTATAAACTTTATAGCCGGTTATGATCAATTTAGTGTGCCCGAGTTATTTTCAATGAGGCATTCGATTAATGATGATATGGAGAGTGGAATATATTTTTTATGGCTATAGCCTAGCCCAGGTGGTAAATATGGAATTGATCATATTTTTTTTACAAGTGCACTGATTTAAACAAACGCGATTTTTACTAATTTAAATTGAAACGGGACTTAATTGAGTGCACTAACTTTTAATATTTGGCCTGACGTTTCGAACGTCACATTATGTTCACAGGCAGGCCCCACAGGCTGTAAACAAGTCCCGGTCCTATATTTTTTTTAAAAAGGTAGATATGACGTCAAATTACTATTTTCTAATATGAGTACATAGGTAGGTAGCGACAACATTATACGGTTTTGCTTATCAATTTATGTATACATAGGTATTTAGTTTTATGTTTAGCGTAGCGTAGCGTTGATAGTTTTACGGCTTAAAATTAAAACAAATTATTGTGGTAACTGAGTGTGGCATCTGTACTGTCATGTCTAAAAATATTGATACGGGCGAAATGCAAAAATATCATTTATGGGCAATAAGGTTGTGTATACATATTTTGGCACTTAGTATCGACATTTTTAGATGTGACTGTCCTATGTAGTAGTTAACTTTGCTATACCTAATTAGTGAAACCCTAAATTATGTTGCTGTGAATTACAGTTATGGTAATAAAGTTGTTATAAGCTACCTACTGATTATTGTGAATTGTAAAGAATCTTGGTTGAAAATTGTTTAAAAAACAAGCCATGCTGAAACTGTATACTTCATTAAACAAGCAAAATGTACCAAAAATAAAGTTTTCCTTAAGGAAAATATTAAAATTATTCCTCAAACTTAAGTTGACAGAATATTTGGATTACTACTCGTAATATACCTATACTTTAATCATTCATAAATTAATGATTAAGTAATATGTTATATTGGAGATGGGTGTCCCCGCTCATTTAGCTTACCTCGTCGAAAACCTATACGCAGAAAGTACTGCAAGGGTTCGCATCGAGAGTGCTACATCGAGTCAGTTTAAACCGGAGAGAGGTGTGAGACAGGGCTGCATATTGTCACCAAAGCTCTTTAACATCTACGGTGAATATATCCTGCGCAAGGCCACAGAAAACTGGACCGGAGGCATTTCGATTGGCGGTAGGAAGATCTCCAACCTACGATATGCCGACGACACTACACTTTTGGCTTCTGACGAGAGTGAGATGAACCTGTTGTTCCGACGAATAGAAGCAGAGAGCAGCAAGCTGGGACTGCACGTCAACCTGGCCAAAACAAAGCTGATGTTTGTCCACAGGGATAACTCACCCCTCCGTACTCTCGAACTTCAGGACCTAGAGTGCGTCGATAGCTTCACCTACCTGGGCTCACTCATAACGAGTGATGGGAGGCAAGGATATCGTCCGGAGGATCCAGATGGCTAAGGGAGCGATGAGCCAGTTAGACAAGATTTGGAGGGATCGTGCTATCCAGAGGAGCACAAAGATCAGACTAGTGCGATCCCTAGTATTCTCGATCTTTATGTATAGCTCAGAGACCTGGACTATCCGAGCCAAAATGAAAAGTCGCATCGATGCCTTCGAAATGTGGTGTTGGCGTCGACTTCTGCGAATACCTTGGACTGCAAAGCGTACGAACCAGTCCATTCTAGAAGAGCTACGCATAAACCGCCGGCTGTCGACCATATGTCAAGACTGCATCCTTGCATATTTTGGCCACCTCTCACGACGTTCTCCTGATAGCCTAGAAATGACGACTATGACGGGCAAAGTTGAGGGCCAGAGGACTCGCGGCAGACCACCCGCTAAATGGAGCGCACAAGTCACTACACTGCTGCATCTACATCTGCAGGAAGCCGTACATATGGCGGGTGACAGAAGCCTATGGAAGAGACTGGTCAGCAACATTAGGACATGATGTCACGATCCTCAGCATTGAGGGAACAACTGATGATGATGAATATATTATATTGATGGTGGTAATCATTAATTAATAATGGTAATATGCCCTAATATCAGTTACCTTCTAATTCCTAATAATGGCAATTCAATAATCTTTTCAGGCATGTAAATGATTTGAAACATAACAATAATTCAAGCAAACAAATGACATCAGCTAGGTATATAAAAAATCTCCAATTACAGGCCTGAAAATTTGTTTGGATGCCTTATCTATGCACTCCATAGCACTCATAGTGTCATGTTACATGATAAGATAAGGCTCCAATTCAAGCAATTGTAATTTATTACCAGACATTGTCATCTACACAAAACAATAAAATGAAATACTTTGAAATATTGTGAAAAGCTGTTTATTATTTTACAATTCTAGCTTTGTCAGTGGCCATGAAACACTGTAATAGCAGACAAGATTCCTCTTAATTACAGATATTAGGTACACTTATATAAACTAAACACAAATTTGTACTAGTAGTAGAAGACTATTTTCATCATAATAGGCAAATTTAGCTACAAGTTAATACTAAACATTGCTTCATATACCATTTTCACACATGGAATGTAGTAAAACTTACAGCACATATTACAATCTAGCTTTTTACCTTATTAGTTTGGGTATTAATTATGAATCCATTTTTATATGACCTTCAATCGTAACTTTATTACACCCATGTGGGCCTAAAATGACAAACTAAAACTCCGATTTCTTTTGTTTCTTTACGAACCCTCTTTCCTCAAGTAACTGGTTACACTCCTTGCGATCCAGGTGGGAGAGCGGCAGCCTCTCCAATTCGTGGTCGTTCTCGCCAAGTAGCACCACCTCAGGCGCCGCGCCAGTGATGAACTTCACTTCTACTTGTTCATACAGGGGCGCGTCTTCCATCACGAACTGCTTCACTTGAGGAAGCCGGTTCAACGAGCATCCACGACACGTCTGCAAAAAAACACCCATCAATACCCCTCCAAATATACTGAATCATGTAATAACTACAAATTAGGAGGCGTTTACCTCTATCCTGGCCCCTACGATGTTCGATTGGTCGTAAGCAGATGCTAATGCTAGTACTACACAGAATACTGCTAGTGTTTTCATTCTGATAGGATAACTTTTGCAGTTGACGAAATATACACCGGTTAATTACGGCGGGTAAATAAGTTTTAAACACTAGCAAACTAATTTACCCCTCGACCTGCTAACTCGGACTGAGCTGAAGTGATTCAAGTGACAAATAGGATATGACAGCCAAACCAAGGGCCCAACGTTTTCTGTTCTCTTTCACGTCGCAGCAACTAGTATCATTTCTCTCTCCTCGCTCTTTTAAAAATGCCGTTTGTCAAAAAAGGACAACCATACTGTTGACAAGGTGGACTTCAAATCAAGTGTTGCCTTTCTTGATGCGCCCAGACTGTGTATGTGTGCGTAAAAGCGTATATGTGT
Organism: Cydia splendana; assembly: GCF_910591565.1. Taxonomy (NCBI): domain Eukaryota; kingdom Metazoa; phylum Arthropoda; class Insecta; order Lepidoptera; family Tortricidae; genus Cydia; species Cydia splendana. The sequence goes on along the minus strand of NC_085967.1, from coordinate 1,399,933 downwards.
GCTCTTTTAGGGATGTGAAAAGTCGATTTTAATCATGTTATATATCGATAAACGCTACACAGCGGAACGAAATAGCGATTAATTGAAGCTTCAATATCTTCGTTAAACATAAACATAATTGAAATGCTAATGGATAATGAATATATTATAATATAATAATATAATTCAATTATTGCGGAACACCTATTTTAGGACGTATTCATGTATTTTAATTAAATATCTGAACTTTCCCTTGGTTCCCTGCTGGGGCGTGACTATAAAATTGTGATCTGATAACCACAATAAAGAATAAAAGCGTTTTTGGTAATTTTAGGTATCGTTAAGCCTTTGAAGTAAAATTAAAATTGCAAGAAATGTCGATAGTTTATCGATATGACTTTATCGACATGGCTACAGCAACGTGGGCCTCATTGTTAATCGTACACTAAACAAAAGTGGCAACAGTGACAGCTCGCTGAGACACCGTCTCTATATATTATAAGTCTATGAGCCAAACAGTATAATAATATATGTATTATTATTATATCTATGATATGTATAGTAAATGACAGCAAGTGACATTGACGTTAATGCGAAGTGAACTAACTGACCAAGGCCCCAACGCTGTCTGTTCTCTTTGACGGCGCAGCGACTTCAAATCAAGTGTTGCCTTTCTTGATGCGCCCAGGCTGTGTATGTGTGCGTAAAAGCGTATATGTGTGCTATTTTAAGGATGTAAAAAGTCGATTTTAATCATGTTATATATCGATAAACGCTACACAGCAGAACGAAATAGCGATTAATTGAAGCTTCAATATCTTCGTTAAACATAAACATAATTGAAATGCTAATGGATAATGAATATATTATAATATAATAAAATAATTCAATTATTGCGGAACACCTATTTAGTAGGTATTTAAACTTGGTCAAGCAGATCTTGTCAGTAGAAAAAGGCGGCAAATTTGAAAAATGTAGGCGCGAAGGGATATCGTCCCATAGAAAATTTGAATTTCGCGCCTTTTTTTACTGACCAGATTTGCTTGACCAGCTATATGTATTTTAATTAAACATCTGAACTTTCCCTTGGTTCCCTGCTGGGGCGTGACTATAAAATTGTGATCTGATAACCACAATAAAGAATAAAAGCGTTTTTGTTCATTTTAGGTATCGTTAAACCTTTGAAGTAAAATTAAAATTGCAAGAAATGTCTATAGTTTATCGATATGACTTTATCGACATGGCTACAGCAAGGTGGGCCACATTGTTAATCGTACACTAAACAAAAGTGGTCCCACTGACAGCTCGCTTGGAAGGTATCTCCAGGCTGACGCAACTAGGAACAAAAAATGGTTTTGTATGGACTATAGTGACCTAGCCATAGCAAAAAAAAAACAAAATAAAACGTCAGTGCTATTCATCTGTCATGTCAACTGTCAGCCACATAGCTTTGTTGCTTGTCATGGCGGTTCGTAGATTTTACTTACGTATTTCTTGCAATTTCTTTTTTCAAAGCCTTCGTTATTTTCCAAAACAGTCAAACGTGATAAGAACATACAGTGAGTCTATAGATTTTGTTTAAATGCCACCGAAAACTAAGTTGTTTCAGTGCGAAATATGTGGAAATTGATACATTCGCGAAAATCGCAAAAAAGGAAGTTTATGGCATAATTTCCATTAGATGAAGACCGGTAAGTATTGCTTTAGATACTTTTAGCCTTATTTTGGTGTAGCAGGCAATAAACACATCGACAATTAGATATTTCATATCCACTTTCATTGTGAACTAGGGATGTACTACAAGTATCGATACGAAGTATCGATATCGACTGCAGCCTAATTTTTTATCAATGTAAATAGTAAATAAAATAAAATGAGTGAATTTCCTGGTAACTTGCATACAACATGACTAATTATTTCTCCGAATATTTTTAGTGGAAAATTATCTATCATCTGTGTATTAATGGAATGGACATTATATTATATATTTTTGGAATCTAGTAATAGGGCATATTACTGCAATGTTCTGCCGCCAAAGTGTAGCACTACCGACTCTAGAAAATTCATAGACTAACTTATACATACTCTGCCTTAAACTGTTTTTTGACAAATTTTCACAGACTATAAATTATGACATTGATGCATCAAGGCGGTTTGTTAACAAGGCCCTAAGTACTGGTAAACGCGAGAATAGAAATTTAGTTATCTGCCTTTTTATCGCTCGAATATGCAAGAGTGATAGAGAGGATAACGAAATTTCGGTTTTCTTGTTTCGCGGTAGACCCCCAGATTATGATAGATAGTGGTAGTGGCGCTACCTACGCAGAGTTTTGCGTTATATTCTCTATTATTTAAGATTTTAACCTAAAATATAAGAAAAAGTATGTGTCTCTGTTTTAATTATTAAATGTTTTCAGATGCAGGCAGTGGCGCAAATAAGTTGTAAAGGAAGACTTAATTTTATTATTCAAGAATATTATATATAGAAAACAAAATCATTTAATCAAGTGAACACACATTTTCCTCTGTTACCTGTGGACCGTCGGACCGTCGGGATGTATTTTAAATTAATTATATTAAATTATTAAAAAAAAATCATTTTACATATTTTTATTTAGACAAATAAAAATCGTGTTCACATTTAAGTCCAACCATGTATTAGTCCACTAAAAGTCCACACTATATATAACATACGACTTAAATGTGGACTCGATTCTAACCTGATTTCTAGTACGAAATTTGTTGACAGGGGCCCATGTTTCAACCCTCCCCAATTTATCGATATCGATAAAATACGCAAGCGTGTGGCATACTACGCTATTTAAGTCTGTCATGTTGGTACTATTGTTCTTTGACAGTTCTGTGTCATACATGTTGGTGATGATTGGAACACCAAACATACACACAAGACTAATCAAATCGCTAGTATGGAAGTCCCGTCTCTTAAAACGTAGTGATTATATTCTCTTTGGTCCCGTCTCTTAAAACGTAGTGATTATATTCTCTTTGGGTATCTCTGTATATTATAAATCTATGGAACTGACCGATGAATGGCGAATGGAAACTTGGAAGTTTGTCACATTCATAGGCGCATCACACGTTTTTACATAAAACTTGAACAGCTTTGGCTAAAAACTCATGATAAACTCCTAGATCAGAGGGGCTACCGCGAAAACAGAAATTCGCAAATTGCGGGGATCTTTCTCTTTTACTCCAATGAAGGCGTAATTAGAGTGACAGAGAAAAATGCCCGCAATTGACGATTTTCGATTTTCACGGTAGCCGTCCAGGGGTGCGAAACTCATGACTTCGGTCAAACTCGGCTCCGCTCGGCTCAGGGCTATAACCGCGAAAACCGAAGTTCGCAAATTGCGGGCATTTTTCTCTGTCACTCTTATTACGCCTTCATTGGAGTAAAAGAGAAAGATCCCCGCAATTTGCGAATTTCGGTTTTCGCGGTAGCCGCTCAGCATTGCTCCGAGCAATTATTAGGGTTGGCACCACTTGACTTCCTTTTGCGTGCACGACCACAGATAAGATAATCACTTGATTTTTGACAACCCTAAATAGCCGAAAGGGATAGTGCCATATATTAAAAAGGGACAGCATGATTCGACCCTGAACCGCTGTCAAACTTCGTTTTTGTAGGAAGTTTCCTTTCTGTACGGTAGTACTATTAATTATTCTGTGCCTAGATGCCATGTCATGCTAGGTGTCAAATCTTTAAAAAAAGTAAACATAACCTAAAAATCCTAAACGAAGTCACTTTTGTTGATATGTTGGATAGGTTTTCCTTGTTTTCATAATACATTATTAATGACTAGAAATGCAGTGCAATTCAGGCATATCTGTGATCGACATCGACAAACGCCGTACCGAACTTTTAGAACTAAGTTCGTACATACAAACAGTAGATAATGATGTAACTATGATACTGCAAAGTTTACAATGGGATCGTAGACACTTAATCGAGGTATTCGCAGCTTAATACTAGAATAATTATTTACCTTTTAAGGCTGGAAATTCCGGCATGAGTGTAACTTAACTTTATTTTCCATATTTTTACTTTCAGGCTGCACCATTGATTTCTTGTAAATATGACAGAAATCACAGAGTACCACCGGATAAAATGGAAGCCCATGAGAAGGAATGTTATTTGAGAAGCCTGGGCTACTCCAAGAAAGACCTGTTGTTGCCTGAACCACTTGATGCCAATGGCAAAACTTTGGTTACACTAAGTATGATCATTATTTTTCTCTCAGACATATTAGTGATTTTTGTGTTAGAAAAAAAAATGTTTGTGTACTTTTTGCAACTTTTAAAAATCCATGTTGAGTATCTGAATCTAGTTTTATTTTAATATTCTTAAGACATTTGTTTATTTTTCAGGTAAAAATGATATTCAAAATATTATTGAATATGCGGCGAAAGTTGATCCAACATTCAAAAAAGGTAAACTGACCAGGACCATAAATATTCTATTAGAAGTGTATATTTTCCTGTACATTTACTAATTGATGGTCATCTTGCAGTAAATTTTATTTGCTGCTGAAATTTGAGAAATGTATCCTTTATAATGACTTAAGCATTTGGAATATGTATTTGGACCTATACTCTTAAGTCTTTAAAGTTGCTTTTTAGGGTTCGTACCCAAAGGGTAAAAAACGGAACCCTATTACTAAGACTCCGCTGTTCGTCCGTCTGTCACCAGGCTGTATCTCATGAACCGTGATAGTAAGATAGTTGAAATTTTCACAGATGATGTATTTCTGTTGCCGCTATAACAACAAATACTAAAAAGTACGGAACCCTCGGTGGGCGAGTCCGACGCGCACTTGTCTGGTTTTTTTAAGACATCTACTGCTTATACAATATATTATATAGTACCTATAGAAAATAGGCAACATTATTAATTTACCCATCTCCCACACTTACTGTCAATTTTTGTTTACTTTTAAGGTTTATTATTCATACCCTTTGGATTAATAATACATAGGTATTGCTTTCAAATATACACCTTGCAAAAATTCACATTGTTTTTGGTGGAAGCATTTTTTTTAATTAACCCACGACTTACTACGACTGACGACTACGACCCAAATTGAGTTAACATCACACATGTGACATTAGGGTGCTCCATGGGTTAATTAATTGTACTAATTAGCAAGTTTCCTTAACACAATAAAAGGCAGAGGCAGCAAAGACCCCAGCGAGCTGTCCCTGGAGCGCCTGCAGCACACCTACAGTGTGGACGAGCGTCGCGCCATCCACGACGCTGTTGTCAGCGCAGCACCCTCCTGCCATGACCTTAGTGAACTGGCGTTATCTAGGTAGCTCTCTTGGTATCTCTTTAAAATATATTAGTTTGGTCAAGTTACAATTTAATTTGTATAATAGTCCCCTCAAATGAGCTAATTCAAAACACACTGTATAACTTTAGAGAGAAGTTTTAAGAATGAATAGAGGAGCAAAATAAAAATAATTTCCTTTGTGGATAAATATACAAAATTGTTGATACTGGTTTAGACAATAAATGAGAACCTCATAAGCAATCACATTTCTTCATAAACTCACTCTGATTTCGTATATTTGTTGCAGTGGAGACGGCGAAACTCAGAACACCAAGGCTAAGTCTCGTGCCGAGATCATAGCCGAGCTGCGCGACATGAAGCGCCGGCGCGCCAAATACCGCGGAGCGGTCAAAACACGCAACTATTCTGACGAACTGCGCAGCGTTATCGCCACACAGGTATAGTCTATAGTTAATTGAGTTGGTTCGTCAAAATGTCCTAATAAGTGTACCTAACCTGACTGAGGTACGCCATCATGCCAAGCAAATTGCCTCGGACTTTCCTCGCGAAGCAAATTTACTCGAACACGCTGTCGCGCGAGGGCAGACCGTTTGCTTCGCGCGGCATTTCTTCGCGATGCTGCTCGTTCTGTGTGGACCTTAACGGCGTATTAGATAAAGAGATCGTTTTACGTTTCCAGTTGGTAAAGGGTTGGTATCCTTGTGTCAGTCGATCTAGCGAATTCTTTGACTATTTTCTTAATTCAAATAATTCGATCAGTGAAAAGTTGTTACTGCCTATTTTTGTGATATAGGGGAGATGTGGACATAATGATCCCTCGGAGTAAAATGATTCCCCATCATATCTGAGCAACTACTGGTGCCATCTATCTAAATATGCAATAAACGTATGCCCTGTGACCCCGCCAGTTGCCTCTTAAAGTGTCATAACGGTACGAGCATGCAGCGAGATTTTATTAGGAAATAATTAAAAAATATATGTCTAATCTACGGTATGCCTATTTTCCGAATTCCATTACTTTTAGCATGTTGCGTTTTATTCAAATTATGTTTCACTGTCGGATCTTATCAAATCAAATCAAATCAAAATATACTTTATTCATGTAGGCCTAGCAACAAGCTCTTATTATGAATCGTAATTAATCTTAATCTAATTATCAGAGCAATTTATTGATGTTAATATTATTCCATAATAAAATTGGATTATTATACATATCAAATTTAACACTAAGAATTTCACAAAAGGATCGTCAAACATTAAAAAGATTGTATAAAAAAATACTAGTCTAGAATTTCTAGAATAAAATCTAAATGTCAAAAAAAAGCATAAGTAACAAAAGAAGTAGATAGTATTACATCGGAATATCCATTTCCTCAGCAATAATCAAATATACCTAATAAATAAATAATCATTTCGAATAATGATGTTTATCTATACTTTAAGGATGTTTATACTGAAGCAAGTTGAATTTCAAAGTTATATTTTTGTCGATATTTCAAATTTGGTGTTTGAGGTAAAATGATCCCTTTTCGTAGGCGTAAAATGATCCCTGGAATCATTTTACCCCCTAAGTAATTTACTATGAGCATTTCCTGTACAGGCCATAACATACCACGTCGCGAATTTATGTGCGCAAAGCCACTTACTTACTTACTTCCTAAAAAAATACCATAGGAAGAAATGCTAAGGGCTCTTAATGCGATTAAATTATTGATTGCCTTTTAAAATAGCAAGCAGAATCTGTGCCTCTGATGGCGTTAAAAAGAAGGCCAAAAGAGAAAAAAAGTCAGCATTTATCTTCTGAAAATAAAAAAAAAACACTGTGGAATCGACCAGCCTAAATTATTTAGAGTATTTAGACAAAGAAATCCTGATATCACAAAGGCATCATCTGTGATCATTTTAATCCTACCCTACGGATCGTTTTACCCATGCATAATTATGTATAAAATGATCCTTTACTAGATTTTTAGAAAACATAACATAAATAATAAACTACATGCAAAATATGAGAAATGAGTATGCAGTTACTTAGATAAGTAAATGGACTATTCATAAATATCTAAATCTTGTGTTTATCTCTTCAACTTTGAACACAGTAAAGTTTCTCCCTTAAGGAGATCATTATACCCACATCTCCCCTAATGAGTACAAGTCTACGAAATAAACGTTTATATTTCAGATGGAACACTACTCGGAAGCACTCAGTGCTAGCACTAAAACCAATGATATCAACAAATCCAACATAGAAAGGTCAAAAGATTTTAGAGCAGTACAAGTTAAGAAGGAACCTTTGGAATCAGACCAAGCATATGCCTCGGAAAAGGAAAAAAGACGAATGTCTTCAAGAGAATACGATGGCCATCGACACAAATTCAGAGACGAAACAAGAGAGAAATCCAAAGACAATCATAATAGAGAGAAATCTAGAGACGAAACTCGTTTTACAGAGAACTATAAAGATGAACGTTATTCCGAAAGAAGAGACAAATATACAGAAAGGGAAAAATATGATGATTACAAGAGAGACAGAGATGACAGGAGACATAAAAATGACAGAGATAGGCATTCAAGCTCTTCTAAAGACAGAAGCAGAGATAGAAGTGAATATAGAAATAACGATAAATATAACGATGCAAAAAGAAACTACAAAGATTACAAGCCATCGAGGAGTAGTGAACGAAGATACAAAGATAAATATGATTCACATGAAAAGTATAAAGAAGAGAAACATAAGAGGTATTACGATTATAAGCAAGAGTATGATGTGGGCAAAAAACGTATAAAGCAAGAGAAAGACTGAATAAATTGTATTGTTTAAGATAATTTAAATGCGTTTTATTTCGCACATTACTTAGGGCCAGTTGCACAGACCGATCAACGGCAATCGGCCGTGAACTATGAAACCAGAGTTGGGTAAAAATTAACTTGAATAAGAATAAGAATAAAAACAGAAATTTTATTCTTATTCAAATCAATTTGAATTAGAATAATTCTTGCACTAGTTATTTTAGAATAAAATTAAGGTGAATAAATCATGTGATTTTTATTTTAAATGCGGAATAAAAAACAGAATAATTATTCTAGAAGTGAGGCTATTCTAACTAAGGTTTTATTCAATTAAAATGTTATTTAGAATTAAGTTAATTTTTGTAGTACAATTGGTTAAATTGTGTAAGTTGATTTTCACCCTTCTATTTAAAAGTCGGATTGATTTGATATTTGTTACTTTAGGGCTTTAGGTATAGGTACACATTGAAGAGTTCCGCTATACGCTATCTAGTTCTATCATCCGATCAGGGTGCTTAGCCAACATGCCAAACGTTGACGCTCCGTAGAGTTGCGCATAGTCTCTCTCTATCACTCTTACATATTAGTGCGATACAGAGACAGATAGCGTTTCGTTGTCGTAGCACTCGTAGGGCAAACGATTGGGTGCCTAGCTAAGATGCCAATTTTTGTTTTTAATTTAATAACCAAATCATAAGGTACAATTTAGCTGTTTTTAGCCCTTTCTGTCTCTATCACTCTTACATATTAGTGCAATAGAGAGACAGAGATAGCGTTTCGTTGTCGTAGCGCAAACGATTGGCATGTTGGCTACGCACCCAAGGTGCTAAGCAAAGATGACAATTTTTGTTTTTAATTTCATAACCAAATCATTAAGTAAATTTAGCTTTTCTGGGGGCCTAGCCAATATGCCAATCGCTTGCGCTCCGCCAACGAAGCGCTTTCTGTCTCTATCACTCTTACATATTAGTGCGATAGAGAGACATATAGCGTTTTGTTGTCGTGGCGCAAACGTTTGGTATGTTGGCTACGCTTCCATGTGCCTTGCCAAGATGCCAATTTTTGTTTTTAATTTAATAACCAAATTAGGTAAATTTAGCTGTTCTGGGGGCCTAGCCAACATGCCAATCGCTCCAACAACGAAGCGCTTTCTGTCTCTGTCACTCTTATATATAAGTGCGATAGAGAGACAGAGAGAGCGCTTCGTTGTCGGAGTGCAAACTATTGGCATAATGGCTAGGCCCCCAGAACAGCTAAATTGTATCCAAAGATTTGGTTATTAAATTAAAAACAAAAATTGTCATCTTGGCTAGGCACTTTGGGTTCGTAGCCAGTATGCCAATCGTTTGCGCTACGACAACTAAACGCTATCTCTGTCTCTCTATCGCACTAATATGTAGGAGTGATAGACAGAAAGCGCTTCGTTGTTGGAGCGCAAGCGATTGGCATGTTGACTATGCCCCCAGAACGGTTAAATTTACCTGATGATTTGATTATTAAATTAAAAACAAAAATTGACATCTTGGCTAGGCATCTTGGGTGCATAGCCAACATGCCAATCGTTTGCGCTACGACAACGAAACGCTATCTCTGTCTCTCTATCGCACTAATATGTAAGAGTGATAGAGACAGAAAGCGCTTCGTTGTTGGAGCGCAAGCGATTGCCATGTTGGCTAGGCCCCCAGAACAGCTATACCTAATGTATGGTTATTAAAATAAAAACAAAAAATTGGCATCTTAGCTAGGCACATTGGGAGCGTAGCCAACATGCCAAACGTTTGCGCTACGACAACAAATGCTATCTTTGTCGCTCTATCGCACTAATATGTAAGAGTGATAGAGACAGAAAGCGCTTCGTTGTTGGAGCGCAAGCGATTGGCATGTTGGCTAGGTCTCCAGAACAGCTAAATTGACGTAATGATTTGGTTATTAAATTAAAAACAAAAATTGTCATCTTGGCTAGGTTCCTTGGGTTCGTAGCCAATATGCCAATCGTTTGCGCTACGACAACAAAACTCTATCTCTGTCTCTCTATCGCACTAATATGTAAGAGTGATAGAAACAGAAAGCGCTTTGTTGTTGGAGCGCAAGCGATTGGCATGTTGACTAGGCCCCCAGAACGATTAAATTTACCTGATGATTTGATTATTAAATTAAAAACAAAAATTGGCATCTTGGCTAGGCACCTTGAGTGCGTAGCCAACATGCCAATGGGTTGCGCTACTTCAACGAAACGCTACCTCCGTCTTTCTATCGCACTAATATGTAAGAGTGATAAGAGACAAAGCGCTTCGTTGTCGGAGCGCAAACGATTGGCATCTTGGCTAGGCCCCTAGACCAGTTAAATTGAACACAATGATTTGATTAGTAAATTAAAAATAATACGGTTACTGAAACTATGCGTTATGCGACAGTCAATTTGTAAGATTTTATTCCATAAAATAGGTATAAATTAGACAAGAGACTAACTACTATTACATCTACCTAACTATACGTAATTAGTACCTATACGGTACCCGAACTACATTATTATTCGTGGAATATTATTTCAATTAAAAATCATGATTATATTTATTTGATTAAGAATAAGTTATTCTCATTCAATTTTTTCTCATACGAATTATTCCCGACCAAAATTATTTGAATATTTTTGACGGGAATAAAATCGAGATGATTTTATTCCTACGAATTCTTATTCAAATAATGATTTTATTCTTGAATGCCCAACACTGTATGAAACTTACCATACAATACAATTTAGCAAACGGTGACATTTAACGGTGACAAGACAGTTTGGTGCAACCGACCCTTAATCTGAGGGCCTAACGCGAACACCGAAGTTCCCAAATTACGGGCATCGGGCATCTTTGTCTTTTACGCCAATTATAATTATAATCTTATAAGACGTGGTTATAGTGAGAGAGAAAGGTGCCCACAATATGCGGATTCAGTGTTCGCAATGAACCCTCTGACACGAATACTATGCGGCCGCGCTCTGTCTTCTTACACTCCCCTGTTGAGGGGTGTGAGGTGGCCATATCTGGGCTTCGCCCATTTTGGCAGTCTCTTTCGCGGGCTGTGACAACAGCCCGGTCTGTTGGGGCCAACGTTTAAGGTGTCGGCCTTTTCTTCTCTTCTTCTTCTTTTTCTTTCTTCGTGTTGGCCATCATGGCTTTGTGGTCATGTTGGCCAATCTGCGGCTTTGAAATATGCGGCCGCGCGAGCCAACTGAAATATATAAGTACACATCCCTCCCAACTGCGCGCGAACCTCCTTTGCCGCGCGCCCAAAAACCGACAATGAATGGTTCTATGCGCGGCACGTTCGAGCGCGCCAATGATCGAGTTGGCTCGCGCGGCAGCCCGGTATCCATTGCGCGCGGCTGCCGCGCGAGCCAACGTTCGATGGTTTGCCGCGCGATATCGAGACGCGGCTTTAGAGTAAGAATTTTAAATGTTTTAATAAGAGCTATTTTTTTTTGACGTACTTTTATTTACCTCTCGACAATTCAGGTGTGACTTTGCCCATGGTTTAAAATCTAAAATTAGTTTGACACTAGGTATGGTATCACACTATCTTATTTAGTGGTGTTGGTATGGAAGGAAGTTGGTGAGTCTAAATTTGTAGAACTCGCCTCGCTTGAACGCTTTAAAACTACCGAATCCCGAGAAGAGTCCTTTATTAAGTCTTAAGCGTAAGTAGCGCAACTCATAAGTACTCAAGCCTCCGAATGAAGTTTGCGTCTACAATTTCATAGTATTTTTATCTAAATAACAGTAAAAAAGGCGTAGTAGTTGTATGACTATTGTTCCTAATCCTAACCCATGCATTTTATATGAAATCAATGCATTTTGAAATTCTTATTTTAAATAAGAAAGTTCTCTGAAAATACCTGCTCTAGTCTACAAAAGTTTAACAGAAAACGATTTTGGAAAACTGAGTCAATTCTTAAATCCCCTGCTCAAAGAACTCGAGTCAACCAACACAGCATCTTTAACCATGCCATCATCCACATTTTGTACTTGGCTTACTAAGAATCGTTAGTATATAATATATGGACAATATGGGCTGGTAATCTGATGGTAGACAAGAGCGCCTCGCTTAATTGTAGGTATTAAATAAATTGAGTGCATCGAACCTATTATAATTTGTTTAATCCGCTAACCACGGTGCGCGCGCCGTGACCGTTCCACTACCGAATGGTACGTACCTACACATCATTCGTGTAATTAAACTATACTTACCTACTTGTGATTAAATTTTACACAGCATTAGTGAAACGGGTATAGGTACATAACTAAATAGGTTTAAAAATCCTATTAAACGTAACTAAACAATAATTGATTAATTTGACTTTCAGTTGTAACATACATATAGGTATCAACAAGCAGCTATTAAAACTCTTACCTATCTAGGTATCGATAGAGAGCCAGAAGGCTTCAGTAGGTATACCTACTTATCTTTTACTTTCAATTCAGGTTTACTGCCGGTAGACAGAGACTACTGAAGTGCCATTTTTTCTGTGTATGACTTATACGATACCTATCCCTTACATTGCTTTGGTAAAATTATGAACCAGATCCTTTCGGCTGTGGGCTCTGAAGAAAAACTTCAATAGGTAAGTACTACTGCGTTTCACGACATGCGTGCCCACATTATGAGTAAACAGAGCCATTACCGACCAGAATGTAACTCGATAATTATGTTGTTTGCATATTGGGGCTGATTATTTGCTCGAGTAGCCACAATAATGTCATGAATTGCGTAAGTAGTAGATCCTGTTCCTTTCCTTTCCCGGCTGTGGTCAATTTACCGCAATTTAATATTGTCTTCGGCTACCGCGATAGTTACTCATGAAATAAAACTTTTTATGTAAACGGGAGACCACCCCGCTGCGAACGTTGTAAAGGGTTCGAATTCGAAACGTCGGGATTTGTTCTTTACTTACCGTATTTCGATACTGAGTGAACTTCACCACAATAGGTAGTTTATAGGAGAAGCGGTTTGCTTTGTCTCAAAAATGCAAGGTGGTGGACCTAAGATCTCCTATTACAGTGTTCCACATTTATTTTAGAATTTAAGAAATCGCTGAATTACAGCTCAATAGAATATCTGGGACTGGTCCGCTTATGGCTTAATAATGTAGGTATAGTGTAGCTGTAGTAGGTAGAAGATCATTAACTCATTCCGACTGTCTGCCTACTAAGTTGCAAAGTTCACTTCGCGCTTACTCAGAATAATCAGCTCGTAATGTACTAATTTCACGTCTACAATCCGCTCCATCTTGACGCGTGCAAAAAGTAAACTGTCCCATGCAAATGGCCTCGATTGGCCATAGTTAATTGTCTAATGCGCGGAGAAACTCCATCGTGTTTAACTCCATACAAAACCAACGAGCAAGTCGAATGTTTGAGAGAACCGCAGTAATGATCCTTATTACCTTACCTACTATTGTTATTTTATTACTGGATCCAGACACCTGGCCGCTATTTATTAGTGGACAGCGAGTGGATGGCCTGAGTTACAGAACGAGTTAGGTGATAGGTAAAAATAGAAAGATAGGTAGGTACTTACTCAATTATGTTGTTTAGATTGCTAAATACATGGCATACTTGGAGGAGGATTCAGGACAACAACAGCCGTAAATATACAACTTACAAAGTATTATTACATGATATTAGGCCAATAACAGTTATCCGTTGGTTGAAAAATAATATCTGGCTGTGATTAGGTTTTAGGGTAGGTACACAGGTCTCCGGATCATATTACATTGGTTCTTCCGCGATTTCGATTCGCATTCATTATGAACACGGCTTGATCCGATCGGCTTGAGCACTTAGGTACCTACTCGAGAAGAAACAAATTATCGACATGCACATGCAAATATTCAAGATCTTGTAGATATGCATCGTATCACGTCCACGGATTAGATGTACTTTGTACGTATGGATAATGATCGTCCAGTCAATTTCAAAATAATCTAGGGTTTTATTCCATTTAGTTCTTCATTTCAATTAACTTTGTAGTTTAAAGATTTAGTTTTCTCTCGCTACGAAGCGTAAGTAAACGATTCGCATGTTGCCTACGCACCCTGGATATACAAGTTGAGTTCGATAACTAGGTACGTAGGTAGCCTACTTAGATTTTGAAGCACGAGTATGTATAGTATGAGGTCTCTAGCGACTTTCATATTGATTGTCACTGTGACAAGGTACGAAATGGGTCGGAAAATATGGCACCATACCTTTGGCCTATCCTCGAATGATGGCGATACTTTTTGACATTTAACAAATTGAACACATATCAGTGAAAGAATCTATAGATAAGAATCAAAGTCAAATGGCGTTCTAAAAGTTTTAATCATTTGTGTCGAAAGATGGCAGTAAATGTACTGACTACATAATTTACTTTGACAATATTCCTCTAGTCTAAATTCCCTTTGACTGTAGATATGTAACACAACTACAAAGGGCATTTGAGGCACTTCTTATACATATTTTTTATCTTGCTGGGGAAGTTAACTACTTTCCTATCCACTGGTCACGAGGTCAGTGACAAAAATATTAATGATTTCCTGACTAAACAACAGAGTTTGCGTTAGCACAAAAAACTAATAAATATTAAATCCCCGCCCGGAACTCAAGATCATTTTAAATTAACTAGTTAAATGATAATGAAAACCCAAATGCTTCGAAAGCGTAGTGAGAGGGTGCAAAAAGTGCGCCCGCGCCGGCTAGGCGGCGCTCAATGGGAGTGTGACGGCTCTAATTATGATGACACTAATTGCTCGGATCTAGACTATACTATCTACTATAGCTCTACCGTTTAACTGAGGTTGGTAAGGAGTTATTGTGAGCACCCACGGACTGGTTGGCTTGGCTGCATGAAGATGATTTATTTTGTATTATCCTAAGTAAAAATGTGATATACATATATGTATAGGTACCTATTATGTATGTATAGACTTGTTTTGGTTCCACCTTGTACTAGAAAATCACCGCTCAACGTTTTTACTAACCGCCTGAGAAGTGGTAGACCTATAGTAGGTACCTACCTACTAATGCACTCCTAACTCTTAACTGACCGTCTGTGAACCTTACGTCTTTGTAATAAGGTATACGAATGTTAGTTAAGTGTTCAAGATTCGCAAGAAAACACCGTTTATTATGTTGTGATCTAAAATGCAGAGCCGGAATTCTGCTGGATTAACGATATAACAGTTTGTATTAAGAGTCACACGAAATTACGCTGTTATTTTTAAATGATATTCTGTAAATAACATGAAATTTGACACGAACATTCTATAGGTATATATTTAGGTAATCTGCGAGAGCGTAACTTCGATTGTACGGCGGCGGCAGCGCCGCCGGTAGCTTACTATTAGGTTTGTATTGTGACTCTGAATATTCGTCTAAAGGCCAGTCCAGACGGGATGATCAATACGACCGATTTGATCAGAAAAGAAATTGGCGTCAATCTCCAATTTAATCACCAATTTTAGATTTATGGATAAATTATAGAGCGCTCTAAATTAAATAAATGCCCCCAAACGCGAATACTAACGTTATAAATTGATATTCTTGCGCCCGCAACTCCAATTTATCGGTAATATCGGTCATAATCGGCGGTCGAAATCTGCGAGCCAAATTGGCGTGTGCGCCCGCACCACCTGATTTGATCAGACAATTGAATGAAATCGGCGAAAAATTGTTCCCGTCTGGACTGGCCATAATATTGGCCTGCGTTTGATTCGCACTGAAAGCGACACCGTGTAAAAGTATACTAGATAACTTACGAATCTTACAATCCAGGTAAAGTAAATCCCAATAATCAAACCAATGCATAAACGTATGATTAAGTAGTCAATTTAAAATGATTGAACCGATAATTGAGTTCGTAAGCGGTGTACCGTTTCCGATCCCTCTTGATTGACACCGCGATTTCTATGCGTAATTATCATCATAACCGGTAAAACGTATTGTAATAATCATAACTAAAACGTCTTACATATCCATTACATTTATACGCATTTATTACCTTCTGTATTTGATTGGCTGCGTCATTACATTGCGTAGTTGTTACTGAAACATGCGAGGAGTTATTACATTGTTTAATCGGGATATTCATTTAAATATAACATCGTTTTGGTTTTGATTGCACAATAACCGGAGCATTTATACCTACCATTATAAGTATGCTTAAGTGCTTAAATAAGTATGAGGTGTGATGGTTACGAGCGGAAAGTAGATGCGATGGTTAGCTAGCGGAAAATGCTGCTTATAAGTTGACAAGCAAGGTTATGATAAACTTAGTACCTACCTATTATTATAAGATTTAGGATTTCTGTATTTCTTTAACTTCCTTGTTCAGAAAAATTGGTGCTTTAACTTATTATTATTCTTATTAAGTTACTTGGTAGAGCTGTAGGATTGCTGACTTATATATTTTTACATTCATGCGTATTAAAACATACTTAGGCGAGCGAATTTGTTTAAATAGTACTTAATTACTTGTTATCAATTTGTAATATGTAGATGATCTTTCAGCTGTCAAAAGTGATAGTCGATAATTCTACTGATGCGCGAGCTATGGTTTTGTATCAAAATTGCGATAGTTGAGTTGAGTGAGACCTAGAAAAGTCTGCAGCGATTTTGATAGCCCACGCAGTGCAAATGTTATTTTTACGTCAAAATTGGATAGAAGTTTGACGTTTAAAATAACACTTGCACTGCGTGGGCTATCAAAACCGCTGCAGACTTTTCTTGGTCTAACTCTACCTATTATATTATAGTTGATCTTATCAATAGGGGTGTAAGTATATTTTACCTATTAGACCCGCGATTAAATGCAAGTGAAGTCTTTAGTTTGACACTGATTAATTGCATCGGGGTAGCACCCACTGCATTAATGCCTACGCTTCTCTTCTCTCTTAATCGCTAAGTACTGGTACGGTTTTATACTAAACTCTAACTGCTTTCTTCAACACTAATTATACTCAGTTGTAAAATTTTATATTTAAGACGTAACGCTCGAGAGCCCGTATATGGAAGTCCATGTATTTAAGTCCCGGACTTAGGACCTTGTAGCGATGCTACATAATTTCCTATAGCAAACATATACTTTCTCATACAACATAACCTGTACAACATTAGTGTCGCATTTTCGACAGAATAACATACACCAGAGTATGACACTTATGTGAAACTGTAACGTACCTTCCTAGCTGCAGGTTGATTAGCATATACAGCCGCATGGCTAGCTTGTTAGGAAGAGTCAAGCCCGGGCAACCATGCCGCTTTGGCGAAGCTTGTCATCCAATTTGCATGAAAAGTGCTGCACAGAACTAGACTTTATGCACGCGAAAATGATCCTTGCAATTAACTGTAACTGTTTATATCGATCACATCCTGATTTAATTAGTATTTTAGAATCATTTATGAAACTATTTAGAAACATAAAAAAGACTTTCGTTGGGTAGTTGTCAGTGTCAAAGCGCAATGACAGCCATAAAATAACGCGTTTAGTTACGGCATAAGCAGGGGATATTCCAAAGGAAATAAGGTAGAAACGTACAATAAAAATGTAATTATTGGTAATTATTATTAAACACTTAAAATACTACAACTATTAATGAACATTTATATGTGTTGAGAATTATTTGATTTGGAAAAGATTTAAGTTGGCTTGACGTTTAATGTGTTGATGTGAATCGAAACGCGACGTGACCGGTAGGTGAAGATTTGGAACTGCACTTACACTTGGAATGGGAATACGCTAGCATGTAGATGGCTCCTGGTTAAAGATTGAAAGGAATTGCCTCGTCTCCTTCCGCCGCCTGGTCCGGCTGGTGGGAGACCGATCTGTAATGTGCGTATATCGCTGTGCGTGAATTGTGCGCGTAATTTACCCAGTGCGTCCCGTGTCGCCGATGGACATGAGCACGGCTGGTGGTCGTGTCTCCTGGCGCGTCGTTGCGCGCCCCCGATTCTGCTGAGCGTCATCTTGACGCTGCTTCTACGCCGTAGGACGCGGCCCTGATCTGCAGGCCGTGTGTCGGATGGCTATGCTGCCACCCGACGATTCCAAGGTGTCTTCGCGCGGGTCCTTCCCGTGAAACTCCGAGCGCCGCGGGTTGTTCTCGCCTTAGCTTGTCACAGCTGGGGCTCGATGAACGCCTGCCGCCGGCCTACAATGTTCTACCTGCTACGCTAAGTTCCAGGATGAAAGCTACACCCGGTATCCGTGAGTGCACTAGACTTTCGTTTTAGGTTTTGGCCAAAACTCCGCGTTTCGCCCGTCTCGCGATCGTAGGTTAGGAATTACCATAGCGTCGGCCTGCAGCCGCCGATGGCTTGCATAGTTATATCACATTGTCCCTAGCGCCCGCTTAGGCGGTGTGCCATGTATCAAATTAGTATACATAATTAAATTGCATGTTATTTATTTGGCCTTATCTTTTCTCCACATCCCACTAGGCTCCCAATAACCAGGTTAATCCAACAAGAGGACCCTTGTACTCCAAAAGTCCAATGTTTTACGGCAGATCCTACCCGTGACATTATTTCCATTAATTATTAAAAACATTATAAATTATTACTTTTCCGCAATACATCGCACTCCACTTCAAATCTTATTTTTTATTCACTACAATGTTTAAACCTTATTTTTTTATTCACTACAACCTTAAGTCCAATACGGTAGAGCGCGTCTCTACGAATGGGCCCAACGGTCGAGTCCAACTCGAAACTTCAGTCCTCTCGCGCACCCGCGTACGAACGTACGTCTCGTGAACGCGTTTTTATAGTTTTAAACTTTCCGTAACTCGTGTATGGTTCCAATTGGACTTAAAGATTTTGTTTTAGTGGGATTTGTGATGTGATTGTGACAATGTGGATTTATGTTTGTGTATGTTTAGGAGACTGAGGAGGATAATTTTTTTAATTAGTTTTTGTAAGTACTTTTTATTTTATTTTTTAAATTTTAGACGAGACAGAATTTAAGCCGGGATATAATTGCAGGATTCGCAGGTGATTAATTTTCAACTTAGGGCATTTAAAAGTTTTTAAATTAAGAGCAAAATTAACAAGAAAAGTAACAGCAAAATTAATTTGCTAGCAAAATTTACTAGTTTGTTTCTGCTAACATTATTAGACTTGAGTTGAGTAACTTTTGAGGTATTTTGGCAACTATCCAGAACAAATGGGTCAGTTAAAGAGTGGGTATCGTTATAGAGACATGCAGTTACTGTATTTGTATAAATAAAGAACAAAAATTTTAGAGCATGCGTAAAATTCTTAGAATCATGAAGCGTTGATTGATGATGAACTTTGGTTTCGGGTGACACACAACTTTTCTTCTCGTGTTATGGAATCTTTTTCTCCGTCCTCTTTCCACCGGTTGCATTTCGTTAAAGTAATATCATTCTTACTATTATGGTTTAGTTAGTTCGGTCCGCGTGTTAAAATGTAAGTAGGTTTAGCGGCACATGTCAAGCAAAGACGCATCTATACTGAAAGTATTAAAGTTCCAATTCAAACGTCCCGTTTGTAAAGCCAAAACCGTTAAAGGGGTGTAATGTTAGTACAACGTACGGCACGAGGTGGTGGTCGTAGTACTGTTGATCTGCCATGTTAGGAGTAGGTACTTTAGTAGGTATAGCTAGATCAGGGGTAGCGAACCTTTTTACGGGTAGGTACTGATATAGATATTACAGATTTGCACGTTGCGATTTGTTTCCTAAAACCTGGAAATCTAAGCGAATTTCACAGGAAACAAAGGAATCTTTCATTATGAAAATTGTTTTTTTTTTTGTTTTGCCGTATTTGTGTAAAAATGTGATTGAGATATGGAGCCACGTACATAAAAGTATTCTTAAATCATGAAAATTATTGGATTTATACGATAGCACGGTAATCTTATTGAAATACAAGGCGTAACTGTCAATTTATTTTACACAAACACCGATAAACATACTTAGTGTTAGTGTTAGGGCACGACAACGCACAGAAATAAATTAACATTACAAAATTATTTTGCACGATTGCCATGGGTTCACCATCTCTGTTTTAGGCTGTCTGAACCGTGTTGCAAGTTTCACAGGTAAAGTTCTAGGCTTCTAGGGCCCAAGTCAAGGACTTGGATAACTTTAATGGATGCTAAGTTATAGGTAGGTAAGTGCTCTTACATTGGGAACTAAATCATATATGAGTTGATGCTTATGAACGTGATAATAATTATTTTCATAGAAAATTTACATTAATGAAGTGAATACCACACTTTGTCCTCTATGCCGGAAGACAACTAAATACGGTTATACTATACCTATACTTTGGGTTCCCAAATTATAGTTCACAGGCTCTTGGTTCTATTATAGTTTTAAACCTAGTTACGTATTTACGTAGCTGTAATCCTATAATTTAAGAGCATTACCTGAGTCTTGCACTAAAGCACTAAGTCGTGATCTAAATCGGAACTAGGTAGTTGTTTGTTATTAAAAAAACTAGTTTCCGTCCGCGACTTGAGCTCTACAACAATGAATGCATATATTATAATTTGTTTATTTATGTATTTATTGTAAAAAAGAAAAGCTTATAGTACAAAAGGCGGGCTTAGTGCCATTAGGCATTCTCTACCCATACAACCATTTCCAGTCGCCGTTACGACGCGGTGTTGACACATCTTGTGTCGACACCGTCTGTTTCGGTCACAATTCCAGTCGCAGAGTCGTCGCCGTGTCGACACAGTTACCAGAAATGGGGAAGGGTCGACACATGACACAAAGTGACATAAAGTGTGGTCGCCGTGTGCACACATTGTTTCGGGTTTGCGACTACTTTATGCCAAAATCATTCGTTCATTCGTTCATTTTGTTCCTGTCAAATGGAAACTGTCAGATGGAAAAATACTTAAATAAAAATAAGTGACATTAATACGCCATCTCTAAAACGGATTACAAGACGTAATTATATATTGTTTGCATTTATATTACAATATGACTTAAATTATTATGGGGAATTAAACTGCTCGAGTGATTTGATAAACTAAGTGTAATATAATCAACGCGCCACCACATTGTTTTAGTTTAGCCGGAAATGAAATTGTTTACTTCTCAGTGCCTGTGTTCATAACTATATTATTTGAAGCATTTTTAGTACTTCGATGCGTATACTATACTTAAATAACAGAAATAACGCTTTACATACTACGAAACTTGTTAATTATGATGTATAAATATGGTTTAAGGCTGAGAAATATTGCAGTCACAAAGTAGTTGCAATGTTTCGACTTTGTGTCGACTCTGTGTTGACACATGACACGCGCTGTCAAAAGTAATAACAAAGTTACTGGTATGTTACTGGATTTGCAAAATGGCTCCTTGTGTTGATTTGTTTTCAGATATTCTCAAAGTGTAAAAATGCCGTGGTCAGAGATGGGCATTAATCGATTAACTGTTTATTCGACTAATTAATGGAATAAAAAAAGTTAATTCTCAAATTTTAATCGCGATTAGTTTAGTCGACCTAACATAGATTGAAATTGAATTAATCTGAATATTAATCGAATAAATTATCGATTAAATCTCGATTGAAAGTTGACAGGGGGCCATTTTTGTACGTAAAAATAATAGAAATGTCTTGCATGCAGATAGTAGCAAAACACTTTGTCATAAAAGTCGAGATGGGTGTCGATATATAGGTTTTAGGGAGTGCCGATTTCGAAAATAATGACCATTTTGGAATCCGAAATGGCGGCCATGCACTGTGTCATAAAAGTCGTCATGGATGTCGTTTTATACGTTTTAGGGGGCCCCAATTTTGAAAATGATGACCATTTTGGAATCCAAAATGGCGGCCATGCACTATGCCATAAAAGTCGTCATGGGTGTCGTTTTATAGGTTTTAGGGGGCGCAGATTTCGAAAATGATAACCATTTTGGATTCCAAGATGGCGGCCATGCACTATGTCATAAAAGTCGTCATGGATGTCGTTTTATAGGTTTTAGGGGGCCCCGATTTAGAAAATGATGACCATTTTGAAATCCAAAATGGTGGCCATGCACTATGTCATAGAAGTCGTCATGGGTGTCGTTTTATAGGTTTTAGGGGGCGCAGATTTCGAAAATGATGACCATTTTGGATTCCAAGATGGCGGCCATGCACTATGTCATAAAAGTCGTCATGTATGTCGTTTTATAGGTTTTAGGGGGCCCCGCTTTCGAAAATGATGACCATTTTGGAATCCAAAGTGGCGGCCATGCACTATGTCATAAAAGTCGTCATGGGTGTCGTTTTATAGGTTTTGGGGGGCGCAGATTTCGAAAATGATAACATTTTCAATTTAAAAATGGCGGCAATGCACTATGTCATAAAAGTCGTCATGGATATCGTTTTATAGGTTTTAGGGGGCGCAGATTTCGAAAATGATGACTATTTTGGATTCCAAGATGGCGGCCATGCACTATGTCATAAAAGTCGTCATGGATGTCATTTTATAGGTTTTAGGGGGCGCAGATTTCGAAAATGATGACTATTTTGGATTCCACTTTTATGACATAATACGTAGCCGCCATCTTGGATTATAAAATGATCATCGTTTTCGAATTCTGCACTCCCTAAAACCTATAAATCGACATCCGTGACGACGCAAGTTATCTTTATTTTCAGATCTAACAAATTGCTACAGAATACAAAGGACAAAAAAGAAGCGAGGAGGTAATGAAACAAGCAAAAATACAGATGATTCCTCGACGCAATTGGGTGATTCTTAAATTGTGTCCAGATTTTTTTTGTCATAAAAGTTTATATTTTTCACATATTACTCTCACAAGTTCCGTGACATTTCGACCTTGTAATTTTTTAAGTAAATGTTTTTGTTTATCTATGAGGATCTCACTAGAATAGTATAATCAAGGTATGTTTATATTTGATGAATGAAATAGTAACGCAAAAAAAAAAAATATTTGTGTCTTATATTCCTGCCGAAGACTTTTATTTTACCTTTTCCTTCTACACAAGTTTGGTCAAGTAATAAGAATTTAGGGCTCTCAATTTTATTTTGACTTCTACAACAGTAAAGCTACGAGGCCATGTTTGGTATCGTTTTCGTATAAATTCGCAGTACCAAATTTAGTTAAGGTATCACATTGACACCATTCCGAAGTAAAAACATATAAACTTATTAAAATACTTTCTTTTAAACTCCTCTTCACGCTTAAACTGCTGAACAGTTTTAATTTAAATTTGGTACACATATATTTTGAGTCCCGAGACAGGATATAATAAGTTATCTCAAAAATCATCCTGTAAAGGTGTGAAATGAGGTGTAGGGGGGAATTCAGAATTGACTTCTTGAAGTTAATACTGTTTAAGTTTAGGTTTGAAGTCATGTTTTTAGGGTTCCGTACCCAAAGGGTAAAACGGGACCCTATTACTAAGACTTCGCTGTCCGTCCGTCCGTCCGTCCGTCCGTCCGTCCGTCCGTCCGTCCGTCTGTCACCAGGCTGTATCTCACGAACCGTGATAGCTAGACAGTTGAAATTTTCACAGATGATGTATTTCTGTTGCCGCTATAACAACAAATACTAAAAACAGAATAAAATAAAGATTTAAATGGGGCTCCCATACAACAAACGTGATTTTTGACCAAAGTTAAGCAACGTCGGGAGTGGTCAGTACTTGGATGGGTGACCGTTTTTTTTGCTTTTTTTTTTTTTTTTTTTTTTTTTTTTGCATTATGGTACGTAACCCTTCGTGCGCGAGTCCGACTCGCACTTGCCCGGTTTTTTCATCATTTTTAACTAAATCAAAGATGTAGACCATCCCAAATTTCATATAAATCGGTTCAGCGGTTATTGATTTCCCGTACAAATTTCCACGCCACTTTTCACACCTTCAAAAGATGATTTTGGTTATAAGATCTATCCGATGTCCTGTTCCGGGACGCAAACTATTTCTATACCAAATTTCAACGAAATCGGTTCAGCGGTTAAGAATAAGAATAAGAATAAGAATGATTTATTGCAGTACTGTGTACATTAAATTTTGTGGATGGTAATCATGATACAATTAGTTTCAACAGTTACCCATTTCGGGTATGCAATACTTAAATAACTTATGAACTAAACTTAAATAACATTGCAAAGATAATTACATACCAATTAATGCTCAAAATATTCTTTCAGACTATAAAATGTTTTATCTAATAGCCAGTTTTTCAACCTTACCCTGAATCGGTTGTCTTCAAGTGCCTTAATATCAGCGGGAAGGTGATTAAATACTCGAATAGCTGTTACAAAAGTGCTCTTTTTGTATATAGACGTGTTTGTTTTTGGTAGTATAATGTTATATTTATATTGGGTCCTAGCATTGCACTAAGCGTCAAGAAGAGTTTCAAAAAAACCGGCCAAGTGCGAGTCGGACTCGCGTATTAAGGGTTCCGTACATTAAGTCCGACTCGCGCTTGACTGCACATTTCTAATAGGTTTTCCTGTCATCTATAGGTAAAGAACTATTTTGTGTATTCAGACGGACATACATACAGACGCACGAGTGATCCTATAAGGGTTCCGTTTTTTCCTTTTGAGGTACGGAACCCTAAAAAGATTTATTTTTATTTTGTGGAATGGTGTCAATGTGATATCTTAAATGGATTCAGCACCCCAGATTTATACGAAAACGATACCAAACACGGCCTAGCACCTTCACTGATATAGATATATCAAGATAAAATTGAGAGCCCTAAATAAACTTTCAAGAGCGGATATCTCAAAAACTATTCAACATATCGAAAAAATTGACTGAATAAACTTGTAACAAATTAAATTAACTTTCATTTTGTATAAGTGGCCATGTCGCTGAGATGCATAGTTTCCGAGATATAATCGAAAAACGGGAAAATGGGACCTTCAAAGCCCCCTCTCTCCCCCCCGCTCAAGGGCTACGGCCGGGGACTTTTGATATGTTCACCTCCTAACTTGTCAAACCGAGTTACGGAGTCAAAAATTGTGTTCCGAGCATTTCCCTCTACAACTTTTGGAGCATTCGTTGCCTGACCTAAGTAGCTTATTGAATTTCTTTAAAAACTTTTCTGTAAAAGGTTGACGGGTGTTGGGTGTTTATATGGTTTCGGTCGATTATTATCATTTGCATTGCCCATGATGACTTACTAGAATTACGAGCACACGAGACACTAATAGTAGTTTGACAAACCTTGGTTTTCAAGAGGTATTTTATATTGACATTTGCTGTCACAAATTTGCTGTCAGATTTAGTCGCAAACCGCACGCAAAGTGCACACAAATGTGTCGACACCTTGTTACGGAAAAGTGTAGACACGGCGACGACACTTTGTTTCGAAACAATTCTAGACACATTGTGTGGACTCTGTTACGACACATCTGACATTTAGTTACCACTTTGTGATTCTGCGACTGGAATGGTTATATGGGTACCTTTAGACAAAGCAGAGAAATTTAACAACAACAACAAAATATAATATAATAGCATACCATACATACATACAAATATAATACAATTATATAAATAAAAACAAAACATATAGAGCTTATAATGCCAGAGTTCATTATTTACTACCACGATAAGCGGTTAATGGTTATTAAAATATGTCGCTGTTTATAGACATTTATGTTAAGACCCGTTTTTTATTAAACTGGAAACGTGGAAGTCCTAATGTCCATGGAAGCATCTTGGCGAGCTAACCAACCAGACAACTTGTATCTTGATAGTTCCACTACGGTTCAAACGCAGACCTCTTACAATAGACAGATCACGGAAAACCACTGATGTATCCAAAATTATCAGCATGCATGAACGCTCCCACGCTAACTTATTAGCATTGCGTCCATGACCAAGAGGCTTTTAGTGTTCTGTTTTGAAATTTAACTTTGTTCACGGAGCATTTATGAAATCCCTTCGGTCTTACATATCGGTTAAATGCGTTTTTTCTCGGAGAGCGTTTGACGCTGATACCTACCTAAAATTTGGAACAGTTATAGTAGTAAGTTAAGTACCACCACTAACACTATAAAGTATTCAAACCAGCTTATTTCTTATTTAAATATTATACGAACGATATCAATTTTTAGAGAAACGATATCAACGTTTCTCTAAAAATTGATATCGTTTATCGTAAGGGCCTTAGACACACGCATAAGTGTATGTACATGTTTTGTATATACCCATATAAATCTTGGTTTTAATCTACACACTTGTCTTTTTAGTACAAAATGTGTACAAGTTTTGAATTTTGCGATGTAACATGGAATAAGACTAAGACTGGGGCAAGACTAACACTTGTAGGGAATCCTCATACTGTTACTCTTGGCCCGGGTAAAATAAACTTATGTTTTTCTTACCCCATCTGACCTTATAATCGTAATACGGAGTCTCCGCGACGTAGTCTGTAGGGTCAAGTAACCATGCGCTCACGGCGCGGCCTATCTCGCGGGTCGTGAGTTCAGACCCTGCGGTCAGTTTATATAATTCATCAAGTTGCTACTTTCTCTCTGGTACAAGAGACCCCCGGGCTGAGGAGCTTAATGAATGACTCACTAGTGGCTCTGTGAGCTGTATACCTCGCGTTAAGATATGAATCTTAAAAAATGTAAAAACAAAAAATACTTATTTCTTTGAGTCATCACAGCGTACTCGCAATGCTCTTAAGTGCCATAGATGCTAATGGCACTTAAGTCCTTTATGCGAATTTCACCATCTACAATATTTTCCAAAAAAACGAAACGAAAAACATTATTTAACTACTGAACTAGCTCACAAAATTTCAAGAGAATTGGTTGAGAATTGCGACCTGTAGAGGAGAACATACGAAAGCAGTTTGCCCGAGTCAAAACGGAGACCTTCGCTAACGCTTCGGTCAATTAATAGTAACTTAGACACATAAGTAGGTATTTACCTAAATGTAACTAGTTGTTTAAGCCTTGTTTATATTTTATACGTCAATATCATTGATAGGAACTCGTAAATATTTAAATTGATACAGTCAGCAGCAGAATTTAAGTTGCTAAGCGGGCGAGATGTTCAAAATTACCTTGACACGCTCTGACTGTACCAGCGTTAAGTTAGTTACTTATCTATGAAGAAACGAGCCTCTGTAACTTGACTTGATTATAAATAGGTGTAATTATTTAAATAACTTCTGACTCTGAATAAATAGCTCCATATACGATAAACGACCGTTTCCCATCAAGTGGCTCATTTGCTATGTATTCAAATAAAGCAATTTATAATAAGAAAAGTAGTCTTATTAACAATTTTAAATAGATATACTTAGTTTCCTAGTTACTCTAATTCCAGCAAGTACAACTTGCTAGTTGCTCCTTACTTAAAACAAATTAAAAAAAACCGTATTTCTCTGCTTCCTTCCGCTAGGTATTAATTAATTAAAATTGTAGTTTTATTGGTATTTGATGTAAATGAAAGAGCATAATATTACCTATTTGTATTACGACTTTCCCCGCTTGTATGTTTTGTGTACCTATTAAGGTTGTAATTGCTTAGAAAACGATATACTTTCATTTCACCGTAATAAACCACGGGCGAGCAGCTCTTACCAGATTTCATGAGCATGCATGAAAATTACTTGCATTTTATAACCTGTTTGACTACAATAGGAGTAAACACAGAAGAGAAATGAAAATTGTTCACTTGTTATAGTCTTCCTCGCGTTATCCCGGCATATTGCCACGGCTAATGGGAGCCTGGGGTCCGCTTTGACATATAGGATGGGGTTGTTATATAGTAATTTATGTGGTAATTTTTCTTTCTTGTCTCTTGTTGTTGTTGTCATGGTTACGTTCTTAAATTTAAAATAAAAGTTACAAAACCAAAACAGTATGATGCATTTTTATAGCAAACTCTGGACTGCGACTCTGATTTAACAAGTTTATGTGGTTTGAACGTTTGATCTTGTTATACCTATATGAACTTGGCTATCGAAATGCACTGCGAGTCGTTTGTTCGTATCATAACGAATTTTAAAATGTGAATACCGTTCTGGCTAATAGACAGGCCGGACCGGACGGGATATCAACAAGGAATAGTTACAGATGTAGTGCATTAATTGTTTTTCATCGTATTCTGTCGGAAACGGTCGTATTTGTCAGCATGACAACTTCAGTCAAACTCAGTACTTTTTGTACTTAGACTATTTCGCGCTTAAAAGGCTATTTCCTTTTGAGACACGTTCGTACGTTTCCGTGAAAACACGAAGGAAAACATGCACTAAGGTCAATGTGGCTAATTCCGTCATAGTGGCTATTCCGTCCACGAGCGTATATTTCTTCGATTTTCAATCGTAGGAAAATAAAGCATTTGCTTTTGATTGCTGAAACTAAAAGCAAATGCTGTTTTGTCGACGAAATTATCAATGTTGTTCGTTGTTCGAGAAAAATGCTAGTGGACGGAATAGCTCCTATGACGGAATTAGCCACATTGACCTTACATCTGGATGCCATTCAACCCTACGTTATCATTATTTTATTTTCTTTATTTTATATAAAACTTACAGCTACGGTAACAAGAAAGAAAGTGACATAAAAACAGTTAGTCAATTAAAAGCCTGTGGAAGAAACTGCGTAAAATATATGCGTGCGTACGAAACCTAGTAAGTACTAAATCTATTAATAGGTACCTAATTGTAATTTGCTTATAATTATGTTGCTTAACAGCGGGAATGAAATTAAACATGTGACGTTAGGTAGATAATAGTGATCTCGTCATTCTCGTCTCCATGATCACTGATTGGCGATAAAACATTTAAATGAGCGCGAAAGCGCGTGCGCATCGCGTGTCGTTTGTTTAATTATAATTAACTACCGTTATTTTATTTAGATCACGCTACGATTTGATTGATATCATTTGGAAAGGAAGGTTGATTAAGACTCTTTTACTTTTTATTTTATCATTAAATTGCAGTTGGTATATTATTATATTATTATTAATTTCTTTGCTACTTTTTTCAACTTAAAGTTATTTTATTTTTCAATACTTTGGATATTTAACCTACTCCCCACCTAAACCTACCTAATTATAAATGTTTCAATAAAAGAGTAAGTACCTACTGGTTCTCTGTGCGCGCCTCGGAGTCATGCCGCGCCGATGCTATGCTATTATCATTAAAGCGTATCGTATCATTTATCTGACTGGGGCCAAGGGCTTTATCTTTTTAAATCTAATTTAAACGTAATTCCATTCCTATTGTGGTAATTACAATTATAGTTGGGATTCGAGTCCGTAGGAGCAGCTACCTACTGAATATTTCTATAGATATTTAGGTAAAAGAGACTTATTATTTGCATAGCATTTTAGGGCTTAGTGTCTTCAGAATCCTGGGGGCCTTGCCAAGATGACAATCGTTTACAGAAAAGGAAATGAAACTCTATCATTTATTATTTATTCGTCTTCTCACTGGATTGGCACTGGCAGTAACTAGATATCATTGTAGATCGGAGTTGGCGAAGCGAGAAATTAATCGCCGCTGATAAGATGGCTCATAAGCCGTAAATATCGGCCGACTGGCCTCTTGCAGGTGAGATTTGCATAAATATAGCTCTCGATTGCATATGCCTTTTGTTTAAATTTTATTTAGCATTTGTGAGAATTGTGAGTCTTGCAAGTTGTATTAATTTAAGTAGGTTCATATATTATACTTTTTTCTAGCGAAGTAAAGGTTTCGAAGTAGCGCTTGTAATTCTTATAACTCTTATAAGTAATAGTATTTTTTTTTAAGATGGTACTGTAAAAGCTCCACAAATTTCTATCTATATTCAATATTTTGGTAGACAATCATTTATTGTTACCAATATTATTTTTTTCTGTAAGATTATCCTGTAAAATTGTATATATGTATGTAGCTTATTACCAATTCAATCCAGTTCCACACCACAGTATACTTAAATTAAATACTTAGAAAGCATCCATAACTGATTTAAGAACTATCCGCTCTTATCACATAAATAAATTACCTTAACGGGAATTGGACCCTACTTTGTCGGCGGGGTCTAATAACGTAGGCAGTTTAAAAATAACGTAACGTACTTATATGTAACGGATAACTGTTATTAATCACACCTTGCACTAATCTAAGAACAACTTTAGAGCGATCACACGGTGTCAGTCAAAAAAGTCTTGCGTACACGGAATACGTAGTGCCTTATATTACGCAGCGTAGAGGAAAAGGGGCATATGTAACTGTCAGAATAATATGACGATGTGACGTTTAAGACTTGCGTGATGGAGGGACTTATGTCGCGCGGCAAAAAGCTCGACGCAAGCGCATAGCGCGTGCGAGCGCACGATGTGAAGCGCAGTAGGTATGTACTTACCTACTTAGGGCCCGATTCGGATTTTGAAATAGACATCTATTAGACATCTTTTAGACATCACCAAGATACGATAACGATATGTTCAAGATCTAACCTGTCAAATTTGACATTTGCGCGATTCTGGAGATACTGTTGAACGATTTCCACAGGTCCTAGAGGACTCACTCAGGACGAGGAGTCAGGACTCAGAGATCCAATTCACATCTAATAGATATCTTACTCTACCTAACGTAAAAGTGACATTGGTTGCCCGAATTGCGCTGCAAAAGAGAACTAGTTGATATCTAAACTATAACGTATCTAGAATGGATCTAGTACATACGTGTCGTCTCTTGTGAATATCTTGAAGTTCGAATACGGCAGTTAGACAGTTACGCAATAGTCCAAATAATGCTTCTAAATGTGCAAGTTGCAGCATATTTCTAAAAAGTGAGAATAGTACCTATTCAGCAGATATTAAAAGTTTTACAGCAGTTCAAGGAAGTTTTTATTTTAGAAAATTCCCTACAGTTTTTTTATCTCATAGACTTTTGTATGTAAATTTTCACAACTTAGATATTTTTGTTGGCACATGTATCAGGATAAATCTAAAAATGAAAATCATTGATATGGTACTTTACTTGTAAAATGCTTGTGGCAGACATTCAGCTTCATGCTTGTAGCTTCAGTTATTAGATATGGTCTTCTCTGTTATGGGGAAACGCAAAAGATATTAAGAGAGTCTGTATTAATTTACATTCATGCACACTATCCTGACAATTCCATGCTATTGTTAGATATTGTCGCCCTAACTGTATCTTCAGCAAAACAATATGCATTTCTCAAGTATCGTTTCTTGTAAACCACCTCTATTATTATCAAATATGTAACAAGTACCTTACATGTATGTACATGTCATTTCAAGTCAGCTTTCTTGGTTATGACAGACGGTAAAAAGCTAACAAGCGAGTCTAATGGTT
This sequence comes from Cydia splendana, assembly GCF_910591565.1. Classification (NCBI taxonomy): domain Eukaryota; kingdom Metazoa; phylum Arthropoda; class Insecta; order Lepidoptera; family Tortricidae; genus Cydia; species Cydia splendana. Next base: position 1,368,536 of record NC_085967.1, on the reverse strand, counting down.
TGGAAACAAAGAGTATATATTTCCTGAAACTTGTCGGGCGTCATAATGGATCGCGTGCAGCGCTCGTTATACTCGGGCTGGGTTTGTTATATTTTAAACTAAATAGAGACTATCTGTGCTTCGCAGATCTCACAAATTATGATGGCATGCATGCATTAGAGATCCAATCAACCACAATTTGACGGACTGAGCAACGTCACTCCGCAGTATAGTTGTGCCGTTCTCGAGAACATTCTCCGGTTTGTATAGGTAAGGAACATTCTCGTGCGAGAACATTCTCCATATTAAACGGAGAACGTTCTCTAGAACGGCACAACTATACTCTGCAGTGAAGAAATTGCCATGCAATAACATTTTGCGAATGCAAATTGCCAGTTTGATGAATTGCCAGTTTGATGTAGTGCAAACCTAATAGCTTAAATAACACAATTATTGTATACCTAACCTACAACATTATTTTAGGAATGCTCTAAATTAAGATACAAATGTTCATTGTTCATTTATAAATATTTATCTTTACTCCAATGGTTTTTCTGGCGTTATAAAAATGCCACATTGCTATAATTATGCCACAGCATTACACCATCCAACTTAGTCTCATTCACTTAGATATTCCGTTTTTATCCCAAATTAGTTCCATTGTGTACACAATAATGATTTAATGGCGTGTATCATTGACACGAAGTATTGTGGTTGCGATTGGAAATATTTCACAGATAAGTGGTCTTATGACGGCCATTGTTCGACGGTTGAACGACCACTTTCATCGAGTGATTGTTTGTAATGTAAACAATACGTTTCCGAATTAAAACCAAAATATTATTTTGCTAATCCGCGAAAAGATAACGTGCTAGTCAATCAGTGCTAACCCGTTATACTTACTTGCGTATTTTTACGTGCAATTAATATTCCCACCCTCCCACCGCAAAAATAAATACGCAAATAAATATAACAAACCACCACCAAAAAAATAAACCTCGACACGTGTTTCGCCTCTCTACGAGGCATCCTCAGGAGTTGTTGACGGTCTGACGCCCGGCAACGGAATGACCTGTCTAGAATGGTCGGCCATATTTATACCTTGACCACTCCCCCTACCGTGCAAGTGTGAGTGAGATGGAAAAATTCGTAATAACGGCGATGACGCAACATTCAATTGTTCGTTAAGAATCATGCCCCTATTGTTGTACCTAATTATTTCCAGTTGTTCCAGAACACCCAAACGCAATCCCTTTTCGCAAACATGTAAAATATCAAAAGAATGATTCTCAGATAAAGTGTGACCTGTATCTAATAAGTGCTTTGCAAAATTGGACTTCTCATGATGGTTATGTCTATATGACGCAACATGCTCTTTATACCTAGTAGTGAAACTACGGCCCGTTTCCCCACATACACTTTATTGCAATCGTCACAGGTAAGCTTATAAACTCCAGACTTTTTCCCATTCTCGATCTTATCTTTGCCATTGCAAAGCTTTGAGTGCAAAGTATTATTTGTCTTAAAGGCCACAGGAATGTCGTTAGACTTCAAAATTTTGTAAATTGCATCAGACAACTTGCCAACATAAGTTATGCTCGCTTTATATTTTTTAATCGGTTCAGAGGATCGTGCCGCATACAACATAGTGTTGACCATAGTATTCCGCTTTTTCCTGATGATACCATCCACAACAGACTTATCGTAACCATTCGAAACTGCTAAGTGATAAATATTATTTAATTCAATCTGATAGTGTTCATCAGAAAGAGGCACAGTCAACATTCTATGCACATAACAATGAAAAGCAGCCAACTTATGCTGCCACGGATGCGTGGAAGAAGCCGGGATAACTGTATCGGTATGTGTAGGCTTACGGTAAATTTTGAACTGATGCCTGTTGTTTACTTTAGTGATTGTTAAATCTAGAAAACAACAGGCATCAGTTCAAAATTTACCGTAAGCCTACACATACCGATACAGTTATCCCGGCTTCTTCCACGCATCCGTGGCAGCATAAGTTGGCTGCTTTTCATTGTTATGTGCATAGAATGTTGACTGTGCCTCTTTCTGATGAACACTATCAGATTGAATTAAATAATATTTATCACTTAGCAGTTTCGAATGGTTACGATAAGTCTGTTGTGGATGGTATCATCAGGAAAAAGCGGAATACTATGGTCAACACTATGTTGTATGCGGCACGATCCTCTGAACCGATTAAAAAATATAAAGCGAGCATAACTTATGTTGGCAAGTTGTCTGATGCAATTTACAAAATTTTGAAGTCTAACGACATTCCTGTGGCCTTTAAGACAAATAATACTTTGCACTCAAAGCTTTGCAATGGCAAAGATAAGATCGAGAATGGGAAAAAGTCTGGAGTTTATAAGCTTACCTGTGACGATTGCAATAAAGTGTATGTGGGGCAAACGGGCCGTAGTTTCACTACTAGGTATAAAGAGCATGTTGCGTCATATAGACATAACCATCATGAGAAGTCCAATTTTGCAAAGCACTTATTAGATACAGGTCACACTTTATCTGAGAATCATTCTTTTGATATTTTACATGTTTGCGAAAAGGGATTGCGTTTGGGTGTTCTGGAACAACTGGAAATAATTAGGTACAACAATAGGGGCATGATTCTTAACGAACAATTGAATGTTGCGTCATCGCCGTTATTACGAATTTTTCCATCTCACTCACACTTGCACGGTAGGGGGAGTGGTCAAGGTATAAATATGGCCGACCATTCTAGACAGGTCATTCCGTTGCCGGGCGTCAGACCGTCAACAACTCCTGAGGATGCCTCGTAGAGAGGCGAAACACGTGTCGAGGTTTATTTTTTTGGTGGTGGTTTGTTATATTTATTTGCGTATTTATTTTTGTGGTGGGAGGGTGGGAATATTAATTGCACGTAAAAATACGCAAGTAAGTATAACGGGTTAGCACTGATTGACTAGCACGTTATCTTTTCGCGGATTAGCAAAATAATATTTTGGTTTTAATTAGTATGGATTTCCGCAAAGTAACGCCTGATTCTATTCACTAATACGTTTCCGCATTTGGTTCGTTTGGTTTTTGTCCGTGAAAAACTGTAGAACTCATTTGTTTCGTAAACTTTATAGGATATGGACTCAACATGCCCAAACCTAACTTAAATAAATATGTAAGTAGTCATCATCATCTTCTTCCTCGCTGTGTCCCGGCATTTTGCCACGGCTCTCGTGTCCGCTTGGAAACTAATCCCGAGAAGGCGTAGGCATCATTAGGGTATTATAATTGAGCTGGGTTAAATAAATATATAGTGTTAAATGAAAATTACTAAATTGAAAGTGTAAAGTTTATTGTTATCTATATTTTGTACAAAAGTTACTACTTAAGTTCTATTAAGAATTATTTGCGTAGGTGATCGTGGTTCGGTTCGGTGAATAATGTTAGATATTATTGATTCAAGTGCACGCGTTTAAGTCTTTTGTTCGTAGTCTATTAGCGTAAGCGGAGCTTGAATATAAACGTAGGTATTTCGTGTTTTAGGTGAAACAAATAATAAAAGTACAATAATTATAATTGCGATACAGCGAGGAAATGCAGCCAGCATCCTTGGTACAATGCCTCAAGGGCCTATTTTAGATTTAAGCTAGTTATTAATTTCGTTTAGTAGTACCACTGTATATATATTGTATGAAAACACTTTGAAAAAAAATAAAAAAAAATATAATATATGTACAAAACATTGTAGGTATGTATGAGTAATGCTAATGACTACCTAATTAAACTGTATTTGTGTTTTATTTATTTATTAAGGTAATCGAATGTATGTGTTAATAATGTTAATACTTAAATTGCTTAATATCAGCCCACTATATAAAATAACACTGTAATATAACGTGTATGTGCATAATTAGATATAAAAATTACTCGTCCTAACACTAACCCATAAATCTCAAGACAAGAACCCCATGATTATCATTACACCATTAAAAGCGCCTAATCCCAAATAAAAACCCTTCTGCTACCGAACACTTCACAAAAGAATATTTCACTAACAAACACCATCACCTTACGCCCTTTCACGAAAAGGGTCGAAACAGCCGTTAGACACCAAGGGTCCTAATTACTTCAAAAAAACTTGATTATATCGAGTCAGACAACCGGTATAATTATATTACGTATTTTGTTCCAAACTAGACTTAATGACTTAGTCAAGAGGGTATAGATTGGCTTGGATATTAAGTTGCATTCCAAATCCTTTGTATTATAAGGAAGGGAGAAATGCCGCGAGTTTCGGCGCTAGGCGGACGTTCCATTGATGGTGATGGTATGCCAGGGGCAAGTAAGGGTTTAGATAAAAGTAAAGATTCTGTCACTAAAGTTCTTTGAACTTAATAATACCACCGTGTATTGAAAAAATAGCGTCACGTAATCGACACTGGAATGCCCCAAAAGTGATCCTAAATATGAAGATTTCTTTTCTCCTTCTGACTGACGGAACCCTAAACATCACCGCAAACCTACCTACTCACTTTTTACGAAATTAGTTTATTATTTGCACAATGGTCACCCGATACTCTTAGTTAGTACCCTGTTAGAAAAACGCCATATCTTCGTAAAGATTCCTCTTGACATGTGACCATTCGTTTTGAGGGCCTCTCACAATAGTCCGGATCCGATTACTGGGTATTTGTTTGAGACCGCTTCGTCAAAACAAAATGCAGGCTATTCACAGTTAAGAACAATAAGTCCATAAACGTGCGGTGTTTTTTTCTATTCCTCTAAACATTATTAATTAATCAAAATTGGTCTCTACAACGTTCATTAAAGCTTCGATAATTATCCAAAGACGTTTTATGTATCGTCACTGTTCTGTCATATTAATTAATTTCTGTTTTTTTTGTTCAGACACTGTAAAATAACAGTTCGACTGTCTAATTTACAACCCAAACATTCTGCTCTTTTACCAATTTTGTAACTCAAAAGTAATTTTTGTCTTTTGATCTGTAATACAGTAACTAGACTGTTAAAAGATGAGCATGATGATGTGTTGATGAATATCAAAAATATGAAAAATGTAAAAACAAAAAACATATTTTATTTTTAAATGTAATTAAATGAGCGCATTCGTGAAAGTCAAATGTGGCGTTATCTATGAAAAGGGACCTTATTGTCGATGGCGCTTACGCCATTATTAGAAATAATAGAAAATAATATATAGAAATACAATGCCGCGCGACGTAAGCGCCATCGACAATAAGGTCCCTTTTCATAGATAATGCCCCATATACCTAAAACATAATCCAACTTTGCAAGCACGTTTAACATTTATTTCCAGGCTAAGATTTTTAAATAAGTTACATAACAACATTTGCGATATCGCAAAAACCGTGTCGACAACAAGGTCTCCCGTTACACCAAATAGATAAATAACAACGATTCATAACAACACTGTCCTCATGCGCCCATCCTTATTCCACCAAGCAAAAAACGTTTTGAAATTTAATACATACACAAAACCGTATTTGAAATTAGAATGATAAGTGTTCAAAATATGTATTTGTGACCCCTTTCCAAGTTCAGTCCCCTTTAGACAAAGCTCCTTTCATTGTGGGAACTAAACTGGTTTTGAATAGAAAGTAACTATCTTGATACGTCACTGTTTTGGACGAATTTGCATTCAAGATGAGCAGTTGTAGTAATTTAGTTTAAAAACAGGCAGTTTTTGAGATAAGCGCGTGAATAATGGGCTTCTGAAATGTGTTGTTGGAATAAGTTACTGAATTGTGTTTGTTTAAATTCCGCATAAAAACAGCCGTAATCTGACGAGATGGATAAATATTTGGAGTTAATCCCACGGTGTTTTGTCTACTAATGTGAGGAAAATACCGAGTTTTTAAGTAAATCTAAACAAAACATACTTACAGGAATTTGTTTTTATTTTGTCTTGTAAATGATTAGTGCCAGTGGGATAGCACAGGGGAACGAGTTTCAAGTTTTCTCTTGGTCATTTTTCATGAATTTATTTTGTATCTTAATTTTACTTTACATGTGGGTGGTTTAAGTAGTTTTAGCTTGTTGGGTGTGTTAAGATTATGATCGCAAGTTAATAAGATATTCAAGTGCGTGTTTTTAGTAGAAGGTCATAATAAAATAGTAATAACTGCAACGCAATACATACCTACTTATGTACATTTTTTTAGTAATCAATGCCACTTCTTTCAGAGTCCAATTAAGGTCTATTTGGAGTCCAATCTGTTCTGCGTGCAACTAAATCCTTAAATCCAATTAAAATTACAGTTCCACATAGGTGCCTACCCTATCTAACACCAATACCGCCATGTTTATTTTCATAAACTCATCACACCATTGAAATCCACTGCACATTCGCATTGAAAACATCCCCTAATCTTTTGTTAGCCGGTATTACATCATATTTTCACAGAACCTAAAGGTCTTAAATCACTATAAACCCCCTTTAAGTTTGCCCTTTTGTTAAAGAATACCTCTGGAACCGGTAGTTCTATCCATTGTTCTGTTGCGCTCATTTTCCGCTACAGTAGAAAAGGTCTAACATAATTGGCGCTTACGTCTCAAGTGTTTGCTTTTATACGGTGTTTGTATGTGGTAGTGTCAGTAAGGGCGTAAGTGCCGGTCGTGTTGGGGTGGCAATGGCGTGGGTCAGCTATGAGTGCTCTAGATGACTCTGCTATTGATCGAACAACGGAATCGGCTCGGTATCCCACTGTGCGCGCACAAGCGACGAGAATCGATCGGCGGGAAACCTGTAATTGAAATTTAATTTAATTAAACGTCGCTGTTTATTGTTATTTTATATAGTTTTAATAAAATGGCAGTGTAATAAACGAACAAATAACTTATTATAAACTAAATATACCTATGTATAAAACTAAATTAAATCTCTTAGAGGCCTACAAAAATCTAAAATTAAATTGTACTTAGGTACTGTACTATTTAAATTAAATGCTACCTGTTATGATTTAAACTGGTGATAAAATCTTACGCTCTCAATGATAAAACTTTTTAGATATTTTTTATAGGGAATTTGACAATGTCATGGACAGTAAAATTGTCAGCTTTCGTCCCTGTATCCTCTGGTTTGTTTTGTTCTCGCTTCCTCTTTTCCCCTACGCCAGCACACACACTCGACTGCCACTGCTTTATTTATATGAAGCTGTAAACGTCAATTTGATGTCATTGTCACACGGGGGCGCACCGGTGCTTTGTCAGTTGACTTTTGTCTGACAAACTAAACTCGAATACGGCGTATCTCCATTAAACATGCAGGTAACAAACGTCGTTTTTAAGCGAATGTAACGTGACACGGATATGTTTATTACGACGAGCGAATCAAAATGACATAAAACGTTTGGTGGAGGGTAGATTGACAGTTACACACACAATGCAGATAATAATAAAAAAAAAATACTTATAATACGAGTACTTACTTGAATTTATTATTGGCCCAAAAATTGTGTGTTCTAATGATGTTCCCTCGCGTGCTGATGCTGACCAATTTACTGAATACCTACGGCTAACATATTGAAATCATTTTAAACTGGTTAAAGTGCATTGGGATAACTTGGAAAATAGGGGTAATTTTGAAAATCACGAATATCTATTAAACAAGTAGCACTTCATACTTTATTACTTTGACAACACTTACGCTAATGCAACGATTAGGTACAGTCACCTGCAATAATATGTAACACAACGAAGGCAGCAAAAATATCTGTCACGATCTTATTTGTAGAGCGACGAGCGTGTCACATATTTTTGCGGCCTTCGAAGAGTAACTTATTATTGTAGGTGAGTGTACTAGTTAAGGCATCTTGCTTACAGAGCTGCAGCAGAAAATGCTTCTATTATTCTAATAACAAAATTAACAAAGAAAGACAAATAGAGCATGGTCAATTAATTTAATAATTATGTCACATAGGGAAGAGCGGTGTTACCCAACACGGGCATATTTTTGCTTACAGGGTAGTGAGGGTAGCTCCATCCCTTGCATCGTATTTTATGTGTATTTTATGAAATAAAGTATTTTGTATTTTGTATTGTATTTGTACAATCTTGATGAATCAAGATCATATTATTGTTGACGAGAACGTCTCAGCGGCTGGGATTCAATTTGTATGGAAATGTTTAACCAGGTGCAAGAGCTAATTTAAATTCGGCTCCTTCATGCATACTAAATATATATTTTTTGCCTTACTACATTAGCATAATGTTCAAAATTGTTTAACGCCGACAGTATAAACAAGTAAAATTGAATAATATTAATAAAGAGTTAGTAAATAAAGTTATTAATGATTATTATTCATATTCAATGATGCAGCTAATCCGAAGGGCTTGTAATAGTTATACAAATTATTTGTGTTCTGAATCTGTTGCATAAATTAAAAATCCGCTTTTATGGGAACTTAAAACATTTGAAGCGATTTTATTTAGTGACGTTACTATTTTCAATTTTTCATATATCTTAATTTAATAGTCAAAGGGTCTCCAAACTACGGCCGGCCCAAAATCCGGCCCAAGAGCACTTAGGTACTTTTGGCACAGACTACCCAGACAACATTTAACTGAGATTTATTGAATTTTATTTATTTATTTTAAAATGTTTGACTCAGGCAGCAAGGCCCATATTACGAATAGACTAAATGTACTATACATTTTGTAGTAAATTTAGAACTAAACACTATTTAAAGGCGATGAATAGAGGTAGGTATGTGTGTACCTACTTAGTTGGCTAGGCTCCTGTTACTGTTTTTCAAAAACTGTGTGTATTACTGCTGATGGAAACAACCATGCTATTCTTAACTATGTAAATACTTAGCTAAGCTGTTATTATATAATCTAGTAATTTACTACCACTAACTCCACAAAGTATGTATGCAAATACAGTTATTTAGAAGTAAATGCAAATCTGTAGTCCATCAGGAATACGTATATAGAAGTCCATGTTTTCATTAGACATGTGCCTTACTGTAAAAACTGGATTCAATTTGTACCAGTTACACGTTAACACTTTCCTGTATCGCTAATTAATTTAAAATGTAATTTATGTAAAGCGTGAATTGCTTACTTAGAACTTCTGGTTTAGAACTGCTACCATTTAGGGATAGTCTATACTAGAATGTATTATGTATTTGGGATTTCTCAGGCTGTTAGGACCTTTTTGAGTTGAGCGGTGATGAAATGTCACTTGACGGAAGTGTCCTTTCTTAAGCGCACGCGCCGCGAGGCGAGACTTAAATGGGGTTTATCTAATTATTGTCAGATATATAGACGCAGTCCAGATTATATAGCAGTACTTCAACAACATCAACGTTAATACCCTGTTCCTTAAAAACAGGAGACTTATGTATTCATTTAACCGTCCAATAAAGTGTAGGTACAATACATTTATATTTTCAATACTTAATAGGTATTTTTCTGAGATTTTACACAAGGTTGACTCTAATAAGAGAGCTTAGGTAACGAGTAGGAAACAGTCATCATCAAATAGATAGATTAGATAGCTACGGCCAAATTGTTCAAATATATCGGAACACATCCTTATTTATATGATGTCAAAGGGGCGTTACGATATATTTGGCCACTCTGGCCGTCACCATTAAATACGCGCATAATTATATTGCCGTCCTGCTCACACTTGCATTGACCGCCGGCATCATGGGCGGGACACCAATATAATATAATTAACCGCGTGCGATAGAGATAGGACATGGCGGGTCAATGTACGAAATTTTTAATGCTAACAGTATTTGCAGTTAAGTAACTGCTTGAATGTTTGTACTGTGACGGAAATGTCTTTTCCGTCAGCCGCACGCGTCGAGATCGACTCAGGAATTTATCTAATTATTGGCAGTTCAGTTCTAGAGACAAGCGCCCACATCCACAAATGCGGAAAGAGAACGCGTCGGTATGTTCTACTCGTTACTTAGCGTTACTTGAAGTTCTGAGAAAGGACAGTGTATTATGGTATGGAATATGGTGGACGTTTAATGGTCTTACGTAAATAATCATCAATTTCCCTCATTATCATTGTGTTAGTAGAATAGTAAGTAAATATTATTGAATGCATCAATAAGTAAAACCTAAATAGTGTAGAAATTACACAAAATTTAGGTAATGACAGGCTGCCTCATCGCTAAAAAGCTGTTTCAGGAAACCTTTGGGTACAGGCACTATATAAATAGTATGACCATTTTATGACCAAAGTGGGTAATTTCAGTAATATGTAGTATAATTTTCTAATTAGGATTTACAAGACAAGTTCCAATTATAAAGTGTCCGTTTGAAAATAGTTTGGAATTGCCACTGAATTTCGTAACCAAAGTCCAGAGTACTTGGGCACAGTGTAATAAAGAGTACTCTTGGGTATATTCGGTCATAGTTATATTGCCTTCCTTCTATTTAACTATTTCTTGAAAAATATGTCCTACTCGTCAAACCATTTACTTTTCATGTCATTTTAAATTTTGACCTGAATATCGACATTCTTTTTTACCATATCTCGCTTACACTAATAACGGGTAAACGGATACGGCTCACTCTCGAGCGAAATGTGGTGCGTAGGTAAGTATCTATGTCAGAAATGGCACAAGTAGAGTGATATGATGGCAAAATGAAATAAGATATTCGTACTTACAAATGCCGTCCATTTTTAAAACTTCATAGGTAGGTACTATCGAAATGACTTTAATATATGAACTAACTAGTTACACTCGTACAAGTTCCATTGCGCGAGCGCAGCGCGTGGGAGCGCGGCAGGCAGTGCGTCACGCGCCGCCGCGCATGCGCCCTGCGCCCTACGACACCGGCAGACGGGCACTTCCTCTTGGGACCGAACAATAGCTTGTAGTAAATCAAATCCAATCAAAATCAAAGCATTTATTTTCAGGCAACTAAGCCCTAAGGCCCATAGATAAATACCTTTAATAATACTTACAAACTAACATATACTTATATACAATAATAAAAATCTTAAATAGGTACTAAAAAATCATTTTCGTGACGCAGTTTTCTGTTGCGGCGTCACTTGCTCTGGTGTAGGATTCGGCAGATTCCCGCGGAACCTCACACCCTTCGGCGAGGTGTAAAGCTACCGTGCTACTTTTATGTTGTTTCTACTTGTTTATTTATTATATTTTATTTTAATTATTTTATTTATTTTTTTCTTCTCATTTGTTTCTACTAAGATCAACACTCACTCTTTTAATAAAAAAACTTCGCGAGACACAGTCAGACATATCACATATATTCAAACGGGTAACTCATGTAGTTTATGTCTAAATGCTCCATAATGAGGACCTTCATCGGGAGTACGCGTTTTTGATAACCAGAGCTACCATATATTGTACGAGGCCGCACATTCGTATACATACACACACACACAATACTCTTTATTGCACACCTCAAAAATTTTACAATACCTACCTCAAAAAGTTTACAGTAAGACAATTGGATAGAAGTAACAACAAGCGGTCTTATCGCTTAAGAGCGATCTCTTCCTGACAACCTTTGGGCATTGGAGACAATAGAATTGGAATATACTTACATATACTTTTTCACCGCAGCATGCGATTTTGCTCACTGAGTTAGACAAAATGACATTCAAGTGACCTTTATAGTCAAATGTCATTTCAACATGCGGGGTCTAATACAAGTTCGAAATACTTGGGTTCTATTATCTCTGTCCCTTTCACACTGTTAGCAAAAAGAAACAGACAAAAAAAAGTTAAAACGACATTCAACGGTATATTGAGGGTTTATAATAGACCCCCGAAAACTTCAGACCGCATCTTTCCAAACCACGTACGAGTATGAATTCTTAATAATTAATTAATAAAAATAAAGTTTAAGATTTGATAAAAACTGATAAAATACTATATTTTAGGTATTTTATTGTACAATTAAAATAATGAACTCAAAAAATACACAGATTATCACGCAAAATATATTATTTTAAGAATTGTTGACAAATAGTACGTATCCGCAATTCGGACCGTATCTTACAAAGATTTTTTTTTACAAAAAAAAAGTTGTCGTTTGAAGTGTTAGTTGATATGTTCGTTATTTCCATATTATTTTACTGAAATTTTTAATTACGTTTTGTTTTTGTGTTCGATTGCGGTAATTAAACTTAATTGTTTGTATATCTTAAGAAAACATGAGTGCAGGTATTAAGTGATGAAGAAAGATTACATTTTTCAAGTTGTCTAATAGGTATTATGTTCTCACTGCTCAGGTGAAAAATTGTGTGTACTACACGAGATCAAAATTATTTACATCTCGTGCGCTTTTGAGTCCCTTACTACGCTCAAGATTCTAAATTAGATTCACGAGCGTAGCGAGTGAATCTATTATATATAGAAATTTTCGCTTGCACGGGACTCAAAATAAGCACTCGAAGAAATATCAAACTTTGATCTCTTGTTGTACATAAATAACTATAGCTATTGAATTTTTCTTAGACAACACTTCTTCTACTCTACTAGAAAGAACGTTTAGTATGGTAGCAAGCGGAGCATCCCGTGCCCGCACCTGTCGCCACGCTTGGCCGCTCGCACTTGACCGATAACGACCGGAAACCTGAGCATTGTAGAAACGTCTTCAGATGCTGTTATATATTTTGTTTCGTAATAATCATATTACACAAAGAAAATAGAGAAGTTTTGGATCAGAAACTTCTACTCGCTCTAATGTCATCGTTTTTAATGAGAGCGTAACTTCGTTTGCATGGCGGTGGCGAGATCGTATGACCCTTAAGAGTCTTAAGGCTGATTTAGACGGAGACGAACTCGCATGCGATTTTAATTACATTGCGGACTGTTGGTTACGTCCAATTCAACCGACCGATCAAAAACCGCAATGTAATGAAACTCGCATGCGAGTTCTCGCATCGTCTAAATGAGCCCTTGGCTTACATGTGCAGTTCATTTTGAGCTTGTTGTTTAGTTTAGCATTGCAATGGTTTTGCCGCTGACGGTACAGTAAATGCGTTAATATAGTTAGTGTGGGAGCGCGGCGTCTTTAATCTTCGACTAAGTCTAATAATTTGTGCAAATTGTAGAACTTATATCTGGCGATTAAAGCTCATAATTGTTCATAAATTCTAGCTGCATGCTGCCTTAGATCCCGCCGCTCTGAATCAATAAAAAATACGCTTTGCATATTATTATTGATGTCCATATTTATGCCGATATAGGATATAGGGCGCAGGCGCAATCGCAAGTGGTCTATTTATCTGTATCTCAGCTTGATATTGTAATAAAAATAGTATTTATATTTGTTGTGTGATACTCGGAGGCAATTCATTAGAACAATCTCATATCTAAATATGATGTCATTTTGTTATCATTTGGCCGTGCGTATCGACTACCCGTGCGTCTAAGAATCCGTTTGATTAACTGTTTGATAAGGGCCCATAACACGGTAAATTAACCTTATATACAAGTACTTAACTTACTTACTTACTACTCACTTGGTTAGCGCGGTGACCCAAAATGAGTCTTGGCCTCCAACACAAGAGCACGCCACTTTGATCGGTCCAGAGCGGTATCCCGCCAGCTTTCGCCGACGCCGAGCTCACGGAGATCTGCCTCCACCACTCTATCTGCCCAGCGGTATTTAGGACGACCAACAGGACGGCGCCCAGTTGGTCAACCCAAGTAGGCCCTATTGGCTGCCCAATCTTCACCCATCCATTCAAGACACTAACACTCAAGGAGGAGAACAGCCTTTTAGTCACAGAACGTAAGATGTCAAGGAAGATCCTGGGACCCGTCAAAAGAGACGACGGCAGTTGGAGGATCCGAAAGAATGCCGAAATAGAACATCTGATAGCCGAGCCGAATATAATAAGTGAGACCAAAGCGCATCGTCTCCGCTGGCTTGGCCATATACAAGTAAATTTAGAATTTTCTGGATCGTGTGATTCTTATTAAACAAGTAACTCTCTTTTGACCATCGATAGACCGTATGCAATAAGGTTTAAAAGTTGTCAGTGAACAATTTGGAACATGGCACCTAACGGCAGCGAGCAGATCGACTTCGCAGCGGGGCTTAAGGTGAAGGGGTGGGCAAAACCGTAAAAAAGAGGTGTCTTTGTCGAAATAGTTTGGTCATATTATGGCATATGGAGGCCTGGAAAGTGATTATTCCTGTCGAAAATACACTCAAGTATTGGATATTGTAATCGTTATGTGTCTGTCTGTTATAATGAAGTCTAGAAAGTACATTTCATAACTAGTTTTAATAAATACTTATATGCATTTTATTCCATCCGGACAGAATTTTACGACAGCATTTTTTTTTAACTTACTTGTAAGACCTTTGTCTATTTTCTAGTATAACAGTTTTCTTCCAAATAGTTGTAATAGGGGTTGTAGACCCAAAACCACCTAGTGCCTACGATTATTCGTCGGACTACGATTGCTCTGTCATATTGCGCAGGCGCTTTTGTAGCGTAAGGATAAAATTATTACACGAATCTATACCATGACATAGAATAGAGTGTACTCTTTTAAAGAAAAATCTAATATAATGCTTAAATTATTCAAAAATAAAATAAAAAATGATCTAAATTAATTTAGTAAATTACTTGGATTTGAACATACTTTGATTTTAAAAAGTTTTAGATTCTAGATAAAGCATTTTGTAGCAAAGAAAGCGACGTTGCAAGTTCGTGCATTGTTCGAAATCGCCACGAGCGCTTTGCACTGTTGCCAGACTGGTTCGTTGTTTGTTGTTTGGATATTGAGAAAACTTGTCAATCTTGCTTGACATTGTGTTGTCTATCGTTCCACGATTCCGTATGAGTTAGCGTGTATTCCTTATTGTTTTATTCCTGTTACTTGTTGTTATTTGTTATTGAACTTAGTGTTTTGTGTGATGCAAGTCGTTTCGTACTAACGCACGTGTGCGTACGTACTTTATGTTTGAAAATCCCTTAGAATGGGGAACAAGAAGGGACGAAAATCTAGTGCATCAGTGAGATTGAAGCGAAAACGAAAGCAAACATGCTCCGGAATGTCGTTACAAAGCTGCTGCACAGTAAGTACCTACCTACAATAACATACTTTTACCTCTCGTGACATGGATCCGTGCGTGAGAGTATTGTTTTGATTATCAATGTTACTTTCAATGATCAGTTTTAACAGGCCGCATACTAGGGGTTTAGTCTAGCAGGCCACGTTTCATAGAATTAGACCAAAAAAAGTCTGCAGCGATTTTCATAGCCAACGCAGTGCAACTAGTGCAAGTGCTATTTATAATTACGTCATATTTTCATAGAAGTTTGACGTTTACTGATCAATAACAAGGTACAAAAGAAGAATTTCCTTGTCATCCTTATGTCTTGCCTAACGAAATAAGAATCTAATGATCTCGTTAATTGCATGGAATCTTTATAGTATAGCTCAACTACACTTTATTCTTCTTCCAGGCCACCTGATCCACATGACCAAATTGACAGTGAAGTGTGTCAATCTGCTAAAGAAACCACAAATCAACCTGAACCGTAAGTTTTATTTGGATGAGTAATAATATTAAGTAGGTACTTATGTTTAATTTTACCTCACAGCCAGCTTAGCCTGCTTTTATGCTGGCTTGCTAGCTAGAACCAAACTGGTGGTACCCGCAGATCATCATACCTTACCCACATGTCAATATTTAACAAATTCCTTACAGCATGGATACAATTGGAACCATACTAGTAAGCCTCCGCTGTCTATTTTGTCTGTCCATCTGTCCATGTGAATGAAAGCAGTATGTCATGAACCGTAATATGTTCATATTTGAAGTTTTCAGTGCGTTTCTTCTGTTGTTACTTACAAATGATAATAAATTGCATTAGGTACCATAGTGTCTGTAGTCAATAAGTCGGTCAGCAGTTAAAAATTTCTGTAAGGCAGATACAGATGGACTGCAACCTAACTGCAATTTGTGTATGAACTGCACGCCAAATGCAATGTCAGCATGCAGTTTCCATACAAGTTGCAGTTGTGTTGCAGTCAGTCTGTACCGGCCCTAAGCAGTTTGTTTTAAGTAATACAAGTAAATGATTTTGTGAAATAGGTCCGTGTCTGGTGGCTATGTAAATACCTTCAGTCCCAATATCTATCTGTAATTTAATTGAGTTGACTTGTTTTAAGCAGGAAATTGTAAATAAGTCAAATTACAAACATGTTTTGGTTTGTCATACATGGAGTCGGACACATAATGGAGCATGATGGTTACTTGTTTGATTACGGCTTGTTTATATTTTTCATTGTTACAGATCTTTTTCTGCTTATGTAGACTATTTGAGTGAAGACACTGAAGGAAATGATTTTAATATAACACATGAAAATATACCTACTGGCCCTGAACAGTAAGTAAAGATTTTATTTTATATTTATTACATGGGTTCAAAACATTGACATATATCTAAAGACTGGCCTTACACGGGCGATAATTTGTGAGTGACACCGCTGAACAGCACCATTCTTAGTGTAATGCCCGTATGGGTCTTTAGATATATTTAAATGGTTCAAAATAAGTGAATAATTGTATCCCAACAATAACATAAGTGTGAAATGAGAGCCAAGTCCAATATTAAAAATATGACTGTCGTTTTTAACTCGCCGACAAAATAATTGAGATCTATATGGGTGCCAAGTTCTGTGCTGTGTAGAAAATCCTGAAATTATAAAGGATTTGACTTGGCTTTGATTTTGTAACCTTCTCTGAAAAAAGGGAACCTATTACTTACAAACTACTTAGTACATTTTTCTTCCTCACTCTGTATAGAATATGGCCGGTGAGAACCTTTAAGTTTTTGTGATCTCTAAAGCCTCCTCTCCATATCACGATATGGAGACGGGGCTTAAGATGTGCCTTGACTCCCTTCTCCCAGTGAAGCGATATACATGTGAAACTGTATTTGTATGAAATATTTCTATAAGTTTATTTCTAAAAGGTAGGTTTAATTAATGTGTTGCTTTTTTATTAATAATTTTCTATAATTTCAGTGGCCATGAAACAAAATATGGCAGGAGGATTGCAAATGTGGACCAGTTCTTTGACAAGTTGCAAGAAATATCATCTCATGGCCCTCTCAATTGCGGATTAAAATCAGTTCAGATCATATCATATTAGAGACCCAGCCTACATAAAAGAAGCCATTCATGAGAAAGAGAGGAAGAAAACATCTGCGCCACCAAGAAAAAGAAAACTAGCCGCTGAAAACAGTGAAAACATACGCCCCCCCGCCGTCGTCGTCGAAATAAATAAACGATGAAAACTGGTTTATTTGTATTATTCCAAATATAACATTATAGTGTTCAAAATTCAAAATTACACAAAGAAAACCGAGATGTTGGTTTTTATTTTAATGGTTCTGCTAGGTAATGCAAAAATGACATTATTAAATATTTTTTCAAACTGCTTTTATTATGTGTAATTCTGAACACTAGGAACTTTTTAGGGTTCCGTACCCAAAGGGTAAAACGGGACCCTATCTATTACTAAGACTTCGCTGTCCGTCCGTCCGTCCGTCCTTCCGTCCGTCCGTCCGTCCGTCCGTCTGTCCGTCCGTCTGTCTGTCACCAGGCTGTATCTCACGAACCGTGATAGCTAGACAGTTGAAATTTTCACAGATGATGTATTTCTGTTGCCGCTATAACAACAAATACTAAAAACAGAATAAAATAAAGATTTAAATGGGGCTTCCATACAACAAACGTGATTTTTGACCAAAGTTAAGCAACGTCGGGAGTGGTCAGTACTTGGATGGGTGACCGTTTTTTTTGCTTTTTTTTTCGTTTTTTTTTTGCATTATGGTACGGAACCCTTCGTGCGCGAGTCCGACTCGCACTTGCCCGGTTTTTTATTTTATTAATTGCCTTTCCATGCCCAGTGGCGAATTTGCAGTCTTGATCGCCCTAGGCCCCAGGCCCTGAAGTAAGTACAGTCACGCTTTGTGATTGTTGAGCCATTTAGGCTCCTAATGGTCTAAGATCCCACATATATGGTCGACCTTCACTAATCTGTCTGGCGGATGAAACTATGAAAATATGAAAGAAAATATGTTCCAGAACATAAATAAATAGGGTTGCCTAAAGAAATATGGTCAAGGCTATTTTTAATAAATTTTTGAAAGAAAATTTTTTAGGCAAATTTCAGCGATTTGTCTGACGAACGAAATAAGTTTCAATGGAAAGTATACAACTTGTACAACATAAATCATCTACGTTGCCTATCTTTTTCCGGTCACTATTATGTGGTTGCCGTGTTTAAAGAGGTGATTTTATATCTATAATTGCACTCATCTGTCTGACGCTTGAATTATACATCAAAATGATGGTAATTTTATTGCAAATACAATGGTATAGGGTTGCCAGGCTTTTAATTAAAATAAGAAGGGAAGACTTTTAGCGATAACTCATAAACGGCTTAACTGATCAAGTTTGTTTTAATTTTATTTGATTGAGTTTTTTAAGCACTATTTTCAAGATTTTTTTCATATTTTTTGGACAGGTGGTTCAAAAGCTAGAAGGAAAAACCTTTTTTTTTCTTTCTAAACTATTATTTCCGAAATGATTCACTTTATCAAGAAATGTTGTTTAAAGACCCCTATTTATTTTGAAAGGCCTATCCAACGACATCCCACACTGTGAGGTTGAATCAATAAAAAAATTGTCACACACATTTTGTTTCTTTCAAAGCGATTATATCCGAAAATATTCACTTTATCAAAAAATGATCTTTTGAGACCCGTATTAATTTTGAAATACCTTTCCAACAACATCCCACACCATAGGGTTGATACGAAAAAAAAAATCCTAACATTATTTTGTTTCTTTCGAGGCGATTATTTCCTAAAATATTCACTTTATCAAAAAATGTCTATTTATTTTAAAATTCATATCAAATGACATCTTACAACGTAGGTATCAATCGAAAAAAAAGAAAAAAATGTATGTGACCATTTTTTTCGCTTCAACCCTGTAATGTGACATGTCGTTGGATAGTTCTTTTGAAATAAATACGGTTTTTTAGGAAACATTTTTTGATAAAGTGAATATTTTAGGAAATAATCGCCTCGAAAGAAATAAAATGTACGTGAGGATTTTTTTTTCGTGGTAACCCTATAGTGTGGGATATTCTTAGAAAGGTCTTTCAAAATGAATACGGGTTTTAGTAGAACATTTTTTGATAAAGTGAATATTTTCGGAAATAATCGCTTTGAAAGAAACAAAATGTGTGTGACAAATTTTTTACCGTTTCAACCTCATAGTGTGGGGTGTCGTTGGATAGGCCTTTCAAAATAAATAGGGGTCTTTAAACAACGTTTCTTGATAAAGTGAATCATTTCGAAAATAATCGTTTAGAAAGAAAAAAAAAGGTTTTTTGTTCTAACTTTTGAACCATCTGTCCAAAAAATATGGAAAAAATCATGAAAATAGTGCTTAAAACTCAATCAAATAAAATTAAAACAAACTTGGTCAGCTAAGCCGTTTATGAGTTATCGCTAAAAGTCTTCCCTTCTTATTTTAATTAAAAGCCTGGCAACCCTTATTTATTTGTGACCGGATTTTCGCAAGCAACCCTATATAGTAGTATACCCTATAATGGACACGGAACCAGTAATGGGACAAAAAAACACAATTCCTCTAAAATAAGTATATAAAAGTAGTTTATAAACACTGGATATATTTTTATCATAAATAAGAGTCCTAGAGCTGATTATATTTGAATTCGGTTATTTTTTAAGAAATGTGCGTCAACCCAAAAGTTGTCGTGCCACTGAAAAAAAATATCACTAAAAATTCTTAACAACTTCGCTAAGAGAGGTGAGTTAATTTATTAAATTTTAATTAATGAATACTTGATGAAAACTAGAATGTGTTTTGTTAATTGCATTTACCATGAGATAAGGTATACAACACACTATGTTGTGACTCCACAGATGTAAAAAAAATAGTGGTATTTGGCCCAATCCCATTATAGGAGCTGTAAAACTGCATACCTCCTATGATGGGACAATTGACATAATGATGCTTGCCATGCCATAATTTCATGTTTTAAACAATACAGAAGTAAAATGTAGTTACGAAATATGTCAACCAGGGGGTATTCTCGGACTTAGGATAAATTAATATCGTTTTTCCAAACTTTTATTTAACTTGCCTTGTTAGTTAGTGTGGGTCAAATCTTGGTAGCTGAATTGAGCTACTTATCGATTTCCGATTCAGTTGAAATTTTGTGTAAGTACGTAATTAGTATGCAAATCGGATGATAATGCAATATTATGATAACATGGACTTGATCTGATGATGGAGACAAGAGGTGGCCATGGGAACTTTATCGCAATAAACCCTAACTAATTGTGTTTGGGTATATTACAATTGTCTCGATGAATCTAATACAATAATAATTGGCTGTGGAAAGAAAAATACATTCAGCGATAAAAGCTTATACCAAAAATTTATTTTTTTGCCATAACTTATTCCCCATTTCAAAATTTTATACTGATAGAGCAATGTCCATTATAGGGGGCCCATTACTGGATCCACGTCCATTACCGGGGGCCCATTACTGGAGCTTTGGTGTCCATGACTTGAGAAAAAAAGCATAGTTTTAATTTGTTAATTATGTGGAAACTCATTGCAGTATCTTTGATACAACACGCCTAAAACATGAAAGGCGGATAGGACTTTCATCTTTTAACACGCTAAGCGGAAGACCATTTACATGTACAAGGGAAATATCATAAATACTCCAAATTTCCTCTTAAATGTCCCATGACTGGTGCTGTTACTATACCATTGTATTTGCAATAAAATTACCATCATTTTGATGTATAATTCAAGCATCAGACAGATGAGTGCAATTATCGATATAAAATCACCTCCTTAAACACGGCAACCACATAATAGTGACCGGAAAAAGATAGGCAACCTAGATGATTTATGTTGTACAAGTTGTATACTTTCCATTGAAACTTATTTCGTTCGTCAGACAAATCGGTGAAATTTGCCGAAAAAATTTTTTTTTCAAAAATTTATTAAAAATTGCCTTGACCATATTTCTTTAGGCAACCCTATTTATTTATGTTCTGGAACAGATTTTCTTTCATATTTTCATAGTTTCATCCGTCAGACAGATTGGTGAAGGTCGACCATATGTGGGATCTCCTACTATAACTAAATTGCTTATTCAATACGTACATGTCCAATTTAGCTAGATCCCTAAATGGATCAACAATCACGGAGCGTGACTATACTAGCCGCCCCTTTCTCAGCACCTATCATATTATTATAAACTGCCGTCTCTAATATCTGGCCACCCTAGGCCCGGGCTTTAGGGCAAATCCGCCACTGACCATGCCTGATATAGGGGACAAATGGGAATAGTATTATTCTCATCGGTCGCTTATACATACAGAGCCGAAAAAAATATGGGCTCCGAAGGGAATCTACCTTGAAATGTTGAGATAGCTCAATTTAGGTACAATTAGTACCTTTTTAACATAAAAAAAAAACTGAATACAGTTTTACTAATACCGACAGCAAAATTAAATAAAAGAATGTTTCCTTTACGTAAAATAAGCTAAGTATAGACGGTCAAGCAAATCTTGTCAGTAAAAAAAGGCGCGAAATTCAAATTTTCTATGGGACGATATCCCTTCGCGCCTACATTTTTCAAATTTGCCGCCTTTTTCTACTGACAAGATCTGCTTGACCAAGTATATTATAAAGATTTAAAAGGTACTTCCAGGGCCCATAGATTTTTTATACCATGTATAGAGTTGACCTAGGGAAGTCTGCAACGATTTCGATAGCATGCAGAGCAAGTGTTATTTTATACGTCATAATTTATTTCATAAAAGTTTGACATTTAAAATAACACTTACACTGCGTATGCTATAACAATCGATGCAGACTTATCTTGGTCGGACTCTAGTTGTTAGATCAGCAGTCGATGTGGAACAGAAACATTTTATTTTATTTCACATTTATTTATATTATCTTACCTGTATAAGCGCCATCTGTTCATTGAGCCGCGCGACTGTTCAACAATAGTCGCAATAGCGCTATGGATCTTAACTCTTGAATAAATACAGAGATGGCGCGCAAATCAAAACCAATCGATACAGACATCCAAGGACACTTGCTTTACTCTACACCTTAAAGCAATTTGTTGCATCTTATAAACCCTATTGTATTTTAATCGTTTTTGTGGTCAATAAGATAGCTATCAGCAAGCGTTTTTACATTTTGTGTTGACCTGGACCCCATATTATAAAGCAACAAGTTGCATTTACGGGTGTGAAACGGTGTTTGTCACGCGCTTGACTAAATAAATGTAGAGGGTGTTTGTTGCTGAATTAGATCTGTAAAATTGTAACTTTACGTCAATCTGATGTCCTAATGAACTGATGTAATTGTCCGCCTGCGCATTTCTTTCGTTTCTCTCTTTCTCTCTCTAATTAGTAGATCTATTTTTTAAGTCGTAGTCAGTAGCGAATAGAGGCAATTTTGCCAGCTAAGCGTCGTTAGTAGAGGTCCTGGGTTCAAATAATTAAACCGGTTGCCCGTTTCACTCATTTGATCGTTATCGTATAAATACGTAGTGGTTCATTAACGATATTAAATTAAAGGTAGCTAGGGACTTTAATTGATTGAGGTACGAGACAGGCATTTAATAAGAACTAATTGGCAGCTATCTGATCTTTAGTATTTAGTATTAAACTACTAAATTACTCATGTATTTTTAACCTTTACTATTTAAAGGCTAAGCTTCCCTCTGCGACTTTGTTATGTGGCGATGAGGTTGGAGACAAATTAAACACCGGCCGATCACATTGACAAATTATATTCGACTCCTTTCGGCGGGTACGCAGCGCGCCGTCATATCTTATAGATTACCCACATAACAATTCGGCGGCCGGATACCGTATATTCGGCCGATGGTCAGGCCGAATATCCGGTATCCGGTATCCGGCCAAACAACTATCCGTTTCATCTCTACTTATTTCCTTAACAGCTCTCACTAAAACATGTGTAACAGAAATATACTACACTTAACTACTCTTAATGTACTAAATACAATTATTAATTTACTAACACTACATTACATAGATGCTAAGTTTATCAAAAAGTTAGTCTAGTTATGTATAACGTAACTGTTTTACTAATTTCATTTCATTTAGATTACATACGCCAAAGGTTCAGCGATCTAAAGTGTTTATTTAGATATGTTTGCTTCTAATTTGACTAATTGCAAATTACCATAGCTGAATATTCACTCTACAAACTACACTGAAAAGGTGTCGACAAGTGTCATGTTATCGAGTTCTAATTCTAACAAAAACTTCGCGTGCTTGTTAAAGCACATGTCAAGCAAAATTGTTCCAACTACTGACCGAACACGTGTGATTAGATTTTTCAGGCTGACCACTTTAAAAAGCGCTCTGCAATTAAGCATTTCATAAATTTAAGACACAGGTTCAGCAATAGCGAATCACTCTTGATTTTAAAAGACCTAGTTAAATGGCATTTATCAGGGAATACAGACGAGAGCGAATTCCATTCATTAGCAGTTTAAGTTACGAAAGTCGAGACAAATTACATATTATTATTGTGAAAAATGGAATCGTACTCGTATGTTGACAAGTTAAGATTGCATTTGCTCCCGACGCCTGGACCTGCCGTATTGTAAAAAGTACTTCGGTAATGTAGGGAAAGGAGGGTTAAGTGTAATTTTTCCAAAGTGTATTTTTCCAAAATGTATCGACTAAGTATGTATCTCTTCGAACTGGCTCGCTAAAAACTCACATCAGCGTTCGCGTTACCAATGCGAATGCTCGCCTAGTAAACACACTGTTTTAAAAACCTAAATTGGCAGTTATTGTGTGGAACGGTCGATAATCAGCGGTTTTCCGTCGATTCCTTCGAGCCAGCTATCTGCTCGAGAAACTAATCATGCGCAACAAACTGGTCGCATCCTGATCGATTAAGTATACCAGAAGTATACAACGTACAGTTTACTTCCTTCTTTGAAGCCGGTATAGAATAGTTAATCAATATCATTATTATATCAGCCAAATCTCCGCAGTGCGCAGCCCTCGTCGCTATAGTCGCTGTACCTTTGGAGGCCTTTTTGTTAATCCTCCGGTATCTGCTGGCTTTGCTATGGCAAGTTCTACGAGCAATAAGTCCAGCTCACTGCCACTTAATTCCGGCAAATGTTTGACCCATGTCAATGATTTTG
Source organism: Cydia splendana (assembly GCF_910591565.1). Lineage (NCBI taxonomy): Eukaryota > Metazoa > Arthropoda > Insecta > Lepidoptera > Tortricidae > Cydia > Cydia splendana. Next base: position 1,344,275 of record NC_085967.1, on the reverse strand, counting down.
GTTCATAATTCAAATTATAATTAAAAAAAATATTATGTAAGTAAGCTCTTTCACAAGTCAATGCAACATTTACAATGACATCATAAAGTGAATAAGTAGTGTCACATTTGAAGGGTGTGAACCATTATATTGTTCTTGATGTGGTTCTACATATACAGCTCTGACTATTCAACAATTCACCGGTGGTCTCCGAGGGTTTTTCATCAATATTATCATAAAGGGGCAAAATCAAGTATAAATCTCGTGAGTTATTACTGTGTTTTTCTCTTACAAGATATCTAAAGAAGTGCCAATTGCTCCTTTACCCTACTGGTCGACATGTGCATGAGTTGCATCGAGTGCCTTCCGCGAAGTCTTTCAGTGAAAGTCGATCAAATCAATCGATGTGATCATCGATGTGTAGAGACGCGGAAAATTCAGGAGTGAGATTAGCTATTGGAGGTCTTAAGATAAGTAGGTTAAAAATAGAAAATGATACACCGATCTACATTTGTGGGTGTATACGTGATAATCTTTTATAATAAACGCTACTCGAAACTTGAGAAATTTTAACGTGATCTTTCGTTCGCATTTGTCATTCTGTACCAGTACCATGAGTGACTGACAGTGTCAGTGAGTATTATATTCTTTGGTCAAGACTGAAATATACTCTAACGTCTACGTAATTTACTTCGTAGTACCTAAGTGACGTTCTCGATAGCGTTGAATGTCAGTGCCAAACTGGTTATAGGTACACTGATTACTTTTTTGCTTTTGATTGACGTTTGTCAATAAACGATTTTCATCTTGTTGTAGATATAGAATTTTATGGTTTAATGCATCTGGGAAAATTTCTCATTGAGCTGAAAAAGGCGTTATGAATTTAAACATTCATAATTATTATAATAGAAATGTCTGTGACAGTTCAACATTATAATAGCAAATTGATCTCAAAAATACTTAAAAGGATCTAAAAGTACAAAAAATGCAGGTCATGTTAAACAAAATCCGTTGTTTGTTAAACGTATTCCTCCTACTATGCTATACTATAAGTACTACATATATGCAGAAGGTTCAAGGGTAATCTCCACAAAAAGTTAAAAAATAACTTTCTTGCGCCGCCCGCGCCAGGAACCGGTTTCGCCTCAATTTGGAGCCATTTCTTTCATTCCTCTCGTATTCGTGAACCAACTTTATGTTCTCAGATTACATGATTACGAACTAAACTGTAATTGGTCATAAAATAAAGGTTTTTTAGTCGATCATACTTAATTTGGTTATACAGGTCTTTATAAAGTATTGAATTAAAAGCATTTAACTGTACATGCAGTTGTTACTTTTTAGGAAATTTTATGTACAGTTGTGTCTCTTTACTTTCACAAAAATAATTACAAAGTATTTAATGTATTTAATCAAATCAAAAAAATATCTATATTAAACACCTGTATTAAAATATTTTTTTCTCCTAAACATATCGAGTGAGGTGGAGGGATATAAAATATGATAACAAAAAAAAATTAAATCTAATTTGGAAAAGTCTGCGAGCGGGTTCAATTTCTTTTTGCCTTCTTTAGAAAATAGCTCCTTGAATGTACCTACGCACTACGGATAAAATATGGGTAAAGTAAACAGTTATTAATGCTCTATCTATGGTAAATCTGATGACAGGCTATATGCGGTTTGATAATTTAAGATACCATAGAGTAACTTATATCGTAAGATACCTTTATAGGCAGACAGGGCAATATCCTAGTACCGCATCAGCATAAAACAAACTTTCACATTCATAACACAACATCTACCTATGTACATGTTACAATCCTAGCGTCCATCTGGGTTGCTAATCTCTTCGCTTACAGAGTATAATACTCTGCTCACGTAAACTAGACTTTGTGAGTCCCAAGCCATTTAACAATAGTTATTTGTACCTACAACAAGAGATCAAAGTTTGATATTTCTTCGAGTGCTTATTTTGAGTCCCGTGCAAGCGAAAGATTCTATAATAGATTCACGAGCGTAGCGAGTGAATCTAATTTAGAAGCTTGAGCGTAGTAAGGGATTCAAAAGCGCACGAGATGTAAATAAATAACTTTGATCTCGTGTCGTACACAGAATTTTTCACCCCAAGCAGTGAGAACATACCAAGTATATCGAACTTGTATTAGACCCCGCATGTTGAAATGACATTTGACTATAAAGGTCACTTGAATGAGACACACTCAGTGAGCAAAATGCGATTTTGCTCACTGAGTGAGACAAAATGACTCAGTGAGCAAAATCGCATTTTACTCACTCACACATCTCTCACATTGCTCACTGTTTTTAAGAAGCAAAGTACCCTTATTCGAGTTGCTGAGGTGAAAAAATACTTTTAATCTTAATACATAATACTGAGGTACCTACTTATTTAGGTTTGTTTCAAAATAGTTAGAACTTTAGAATTTAACATTAAATTTAAATACATAGGATGTCGTTTTAACGCGGGGTCCATTAAGTTTTTCGTAAGTAACTTACCTATGTGTAGGTACGAAACATCATTTGATACTTACCAGTCGCTATTCGGTGAAGTTAAACGTCGTGAGGAAAACGGACTAAACCCAATTTCCACTCTTGGTTTGAAGATTTTTTGTTTGCAATTTGCAGCCAAGAGGCCCCCAGTTTCCCATGCGCGCTGGCAAAAAGCCGGGACAATGCTAGGAAAAAATTGACCGTCTCATAAGGCTTTCCACTGAGGGGCAGATGAGCAGAGATGAAAGGAAAGGAGACATGCATGTATCAACCAGAAACATTAGCTGTAATCCAGTGGAGAAAACATATTGGTTACAATTAATGTTATTGGTTGATTTCTAGAGGTACTAATGTCTTCATCTCCGCTTCAGTGGAAAGGCAGCCTAAACGAGCCCTAGGCCTTGCTCTGATGATGTGAGTGCTCGGTAAACGAATGGAATATTTTTCAACTTTCTATAAGCAACTAAAGGTCCCTTTTAATAAAGCTCTGTCATCACACGAGTTATGGCGCGTTTGAATTTGCATTTAGAGTGCGGATCGACTCTCGCGGATTTATTGTTAGGGAACTCCCACACTGCCGTGTCCTGAATTTACTTCGTAAACAACATAATACAAATATTAGAAATACATATTACAATCTCCTCACTATCAAAAACGCTTTTACGGTTGGTTTAGAAACCTATAGGTTCCTCGTGGTAAATAAAACAAGAAATGATTAGGTCTCTTCTTGTTTCTAGTTAGCGTTGTCCTGGGGTTTTTGTCGGTATGGGAATATGGAGCTTGTTCACTACATCGTATATAAAAGGTGACCTTAGCATAGGTACCATGTATTAATTTCCTAATCAAGTACCTACTTTATTTGAATCACTTTCATAACAGGCAATTTGTTATTTCTATTTCATCCATTTTTACACACAAAGACCTACAAAAACCTCGTTAAAAATGTACCTAGTGTTGATTAAGACACGTCATTATTTTATATTTATTACATACTTCTAGAGTGCCACAGATGATATCTCTAGCTTTATTTATGATCCTTCAATAAGATAAAACTCTCGACTCTCAAACGGTCAATGTCGCTAATATCAGTCGCAGTAAGCCGCTAAATATTATGGCCCATGACAGTTGGCACCTCCGTTTCTGAGCGGCATGGCATGGCAGCGAAGCGTAAGAGATAAGGAACGGTCTTCTCTAACGTTTCTTAACACATTTATCTCTATCCTTCACGCTTCTTCTCGTAACTGTTGCACAAATCCTTTTAAAACTATGTATCATTCCAATTGTTAACGAGCACGGGTGATACAGATGTTAGGGGAACCAGCATAGGAATGCTCCTGCGAAGGTCTCTGTTTAACTTTGGGCAAAAATGCATTCATAAGTGCGTCTGTCCGATTCTATGTCTGTTCAGTTTTCGGGACGTCTATACACGGTGTGGCCTGTAACACGAGCAAAGAATTAAAACATAGATTGTACTCCTCAAACGGTGACACTTTTGTTCAACAACTTTTAAAAATTATGAAGTATTTAGACTCCCTATTTTTCATACAAAATAAATATTATCTTCAATGGACGCCATCGCCACGCCATATTATTGTGATTGACGTTGCTTGTCACGCCTTAAACATAACAAAATTCGCAATACATTGCGTCTTAGAATAAACTTTAAAGTGTAATAAAAATCAAACCACAAGTTATTTTTAAAAGTCGCTGAACAAATGTTGGTCAGTATGAGGAGTACAGCCTACAGTTTAATTTTTTGCTTATGTTACAGGCCACACCCGGTATATAGCCCACATTAGTGCCTAGTAGTAGTACCTACCTAGTTTGTAGTAGTTTAATTATTTATTTATTTTTTTATTGGAAAAAGGTAAACATTTGACCACAATCTCACCTGATGGTAAGTGCCGATGCAGTCTAGGATGGAACATGCTTACCTAAAAGATGTCTATTCACTCTCGATTTAAAGAGATCCAAGTTATAGTTGACTGGGAATAGATTTGCAGGAAGTGAATTCCACTCCTTAGCCGTTCGCATGATAAAGCTGGATGCATAGCGCTTAGTTCTAATCAGTGGCAGAGTAACGACGTAAGGGTTATAGTTAGAAAATTTGAATTTCGAAGCCACTTTACAATGGTTGGCCACCAAGTTGCACTCACGCAATCAATAAGAATTACGTCTTTTTCCAATAACAGCTGGCCGATAATAGCTCCAAATGCTACTATATTAAGGTTTTGCTACTTAAGTAGCCGTTTCTCGGTTTGCCACGGGATAAAAGCTCTAAACGATATTGCATTAAGGTCTACTGTTATTAAATATCTTCAGGAAAGGCGCCATGTGCCATCGGATCATCAATCTCGCGCACATGACGCGGCAGTTTGGGATACTATTATAAAGCTATCTTGCTTGTGAGACGGCAGTTTATGTTGACTGCTTCGGTGCGATCTTCGTAGCCTAATGCAGGCTGTTTACTCTTTTTTAAGGAAATATTGATGTTCCAAAGAATGTACGGTTCGACGGCATATTATTGTGAAAATACCTGGTTAAAATAAAGGATTAATTTTTAATTTTTTACTGGGATAATAACTGGTTAAAATGAAGTTTTAATTTTTGGGTGAAAAATAATGAAATAAAATAATTTTATTTTTAAATCAAAAAAGGCACTTAGGTTATATACTAAGTGCCTTTTTTAATGTATGTGGTAATCAGTAAGGTCATGTTGGGTAAGAGAAACATGGTTTATTTTGCTATATAGGGGCAAGAGAAACATTATGAGAATTCCCTTCAAGTGTTTCTCTTTCCCGAATGTTTTTCTTACCCTATCTAACCTTATACTTTTTAATTTTATTAACGTTATCACTAATGACAAGAGATGCTTTAAATGGCATAAATACAAGATATATTTGTGTATTTTTATTAATAACCCAGGATAATAATATATATCTGAGAACCAGTTTTGCTCTCCTTTTTATACACAACTTTTATATCGTAACCCGTGCCAGAACGTAATCAAAATTATAGCCTTTATCCTTATATATTTTCTTGCCGAAATGGAGTATAAGTAATATCTTGTCGCCGAATTAATCGTTATTGATTGACTGGTCGAGAAAGTTTTTTGATAAAACGGATACAACCAAATATATTTCACGTGGGCGGGAACGTATCCACATTCACATTTATGAAGCTGATTAGTTGAATAAACTAAAGCTAGACATAGACATACACAATACATACACTGTAGATATGTACAGTCGACGTCAAAGATATGTTTACACTTTTGCACCTTACTCCTTTGTAATAAGGCGAAAAATGTAAACATATCTTTGACGTCGACTGTACCTAACTAGTGTATGGCACGTAGTGTACGAGTAAGTATACAGTATTGTTTTTGAAATAGTTCTTGAACTATTTCAAAAATTAAGGGCACGCATGCTAATTGCTAAGTTCCTATAATATACCTATGTGCCTTCAAATCTTCAAGAAAAGAGCGTACTTACTCCCATCTTAAAGGCCGGCATTACAATTTATAATTGTATAACATTGGTGCGCCCGAAACGTGTACACTGTACAGTGTCGTATCAAATCAAGTTACGATTTATAAAGTTCGAATAGGCTCCTAGTTTTAGTTATTTCGTATATTCGGCGATGGCATCTCCTAATGGGCGCGTTGCCAAATGGTTTTCTACACCACCATGTATCACTCGGATTATCTGACTGCTAAGAACTGATGACGTAAGCTTAATGGACTCTGGTTAAGGTTTCTTAAGTTGTAACATTTATTCGACTGTCAGTTGTTTTTAACTGAGATATACCGTTAACTATGGCAAAGTGTTAATTTATTCAAAATGTCTCGTAAGACAGATATATTTGACAATATCGTAACTTAAATGTCGTAATTAGCCTTTGGTCTCGATATAAATGTTGTAGAATGTCTCGTGATTATTTTAAGCGCTGTCGCTTTGTTACTTTTATCGAAATAAAAGTGATAAATACTTTATGCGGGCGAGAAATAATTTAAAACTGGTCTGTTACAATGTTTCAATATATTGTACAAAACAGCAGCAAAAGCTACTAAGTGAGTCCGGTTCCAAAATTATTTATACACGCTCTTTTTGTGTTCTACAACATTACGTTGCTTAAGATAAGTTTACGGTTTAACTAACATATTTTTAGCCAATCGCGTGACATTTTTCGGAGAGCCTTTTTATTTCCATATTTTTTTAAGCTAAGCCCATTCAAACTAATGAGACTTGAAGGAACTGTCATAGGGACTAACATTTGACGTGAGAGGCAGTGGCGTAGCTATAGGCGTGGGCAAAGTGGGCCGTCGCCCACGGCCTCGCGCCCCAAGTGGGGCCTCGCGCGAGGCCCCCTCAGGCACAGCGAAAGAAAAGGGCCTCGCAGATGCGACTTCGCCCACGGCTAGATTAGTTCACGCTACGCCACTGGCGAGTGGTATAATAATACAAAGAAACTACCGATATTTCATAAACCTGCCATTATAGAAAACAAAGAGAACGTTACATGAGCTACCTATTAGGTACAGATAGGAAACGATAAATCAGAGTGTTGGTTGACATACCGTTAGTTATTGTCTATGGGCAATTCCCCGTAAATTATTTCCGATTTGTGCGTAGTTTATAGTCATTTTATTACCTATGAGTGTATCATTATACTAATTAGTTAACTATTTTTTGCAGTAACAAGTAACAATCATTATGCTAAATATTTACATCATTACTACCGTCGCCTTTCTTCTGTAGGTATAAATTAAACATAAGTAAGTAATAGTTAGACCATGCTATAATTATAGATAAACTTATTTAAATAAATTGCAACTGAAGTTATTAATAGTTAACTTAATTAAATTATTATTTATAAGAAACCAGCTTTTGCCCGCGATTTCGTCTGCGTATAATGATGATTATGATTTCTAAAAAAACTACCCCATGTCTAACCCGGGCCTCTAACTATATATCTCCATACGAAATTTCATCTAAATCGTAAGTATGTATCTATTAAAGTAAACTTCATAACCATATACTGAAATACCATGCCATGTGGTTATTTGTGCAAAGTGATTGGCAGTGAATGCAGTGATTGAGTGATTGTGACTGATACGATCAGCAGTGGCGTGTATGGACTGACAATGCTTGCTCTGACCAAAAGGTTACATACTTACTCGTAAAGTATGAAATGTGACAGATATCGAAAGACTCGACATTTCAGACTATGCAGCATTTGAATGTAATCGTTTTAAATATGTTTTCAAACTCCTGGCAGCAACGCAACATGCCAGGTTGCAGGGTCGGCAACGCGCATGTAGCACCCCTGTAGTTGCCGGCGTCCATAGGCTACAGTGACTGTTTACCACCAGGCAGGTCGTACGCATGTTTGCCACCGACGTGGTATAAAAAAAGTTTACTCTTTCTAATTCTAGCTGAATAAGTATACTTAGTACGTGTTTATAGCAAGAACGATTTTTAGGGTTCCGTACCTCAAAAGGAAAAAACGGAACCCTTATAGGATCACTCGTGCGTCTGTCTGTCTGTCCGTCCGTCTGTCTGTCTGTCACAGCCTATTTTCTCGGAAACTTACTGGACCAATTAAGTTGAAATTTGGTACACATATGTAAATTAGTAACCCAAAGATGGACATGTTTTTTTCATAATTTTAAAATACATAGGTTCGAAGTTATTTAAGAAAATAGCCAAAAAATGATTCCCGCCCCCCCTCCCTTCTCCGAAACTACTGGGAGTGAGTATTATATTCTTTGCTACTGGGTCTAAAATTTTGAGAAAAATACACTAAATAGTTCTTTACCTATAGATGACAGGAAAACCTATTAGAAATGTGCAGTCAAGCGTGAGTCGGGCTTATGTACGGAACCCTAGAAACGCGAGTTCGATTCGCACTTGGCCGGTTTTTGGCTATAACACCTCAAATTGGAACTGCCATCTAGGTACTAACATAACTTCTGTCAGAAAACCCCTTTAACGCAATCATTATTCGTCTTCTCCACATAATGAATTATTAGAAATTGGGAACCAGAAAAGAAGTGAAATGACGACTGCTTCATTGAAAACGTTTAACGATCGTAACGAACATAAAATGTTTAAACACACTTAAGCGGTTATCACAGCGGATCCGCACGTCGCTCCGGTTTATGAGCGAGACAGCGCTATGCACGTATATAGCGACGTCTTGTTTGCACACCGGTGCAGCGTACGGATCCGCGTCCAACGTGAAAACCGCCTTTAGTTCAAGCTTTCTTTGATGCGCTATGCCGGTAGTCTTTATCGTGGTTATTTCCTGGCTGCCTGGAAGTAGCGCATTCATTCCTGAGGTCACTTTCTCACAGTATAAAGCTGTTTAATCTCTTGCCTATTAGAATGGCTGGTTCTGATTAACCTATTGTTCTTCCACATCCAAGAATATTGCTTTCTTGGCTTCAAGAAAGGAGGAGTTTATTGTTCCATAGTAAACATTGACTGACCAAACAACCGCATGTTTCTCGCTCCGCTAAACTGTTGGACAAACTGGAGTTTACAGATTAACACGAACCGGTCAGTACGGACCGTATTAGTGAATACCATAGATTATCTGCCACTACATGGCGCATTATTAAATACAACAAATACAAAGTACCTTTAGTACGGGACAAACGAAGGCCAATGATAGGGGATCATAAAATGAAATTATATGTACTTGCATCGATGCCCCAACAAAAATAAAAGACGTTACAGCAATTAGGTAACAAAATGCGGTAAGAAATAAAAGTCGTGTTGTAGATGTAGACTATAGTAGGTACTTATATAATTAGGTACGAAAAAATATATGAAATAATGGGCCTCAAAATAACGTCATAAAATATCTGCTACGCCAGGTAAACCTAGCTACATCCACATAATAGGTATATAACATGGATGCACACAATGAAATCCTGAATGCGATATCTAGTGGTTGCCTGTGATCTGTGATGGACACGGAGCGTTAACGCGAGACGAACGGTAAACAAAGTGATGGCTCGGAGTCATGTAGCCGGCGAAATGCCCAAAAAAGGAAGCTATGTAGCGCCATACCATAACATGCTCGTGCATAATGGAGCGTATCTCAGTTGATATATATGTCGCAGTCGGATCGTATAATCCGCCGTATTACATTACGGCTAGCCGTTTTCAAAAACAGGGGCGTTTTGAAATGCGGCGGTTTAACGATTAGCCGAATTGAATGCGGCTGAATGAGAATCCGCCGGAATGTATTCGGCGCCATACGTTCTTCAACACGGCTAGCCGCAATGTAATACAGCGAGTCATTAGCCGCCGCTTTGACAGTTTTTAGTTCCCATTTTTAACACCCGTGGCGCTGCCTGACAACGCTGGGGTGTCCATCAAATCTGGAGTTCGTCGGACTGTTTCTTTTCAAAAAACATTTCCTTCGTAACTTAACTAGATGGAGCCCCGCCTATTTCTGAGCGGTTTGCCCTTTCGGGCATCTGAAGCTACCTAACGAACCTAACCTACCTACCTATTGATTTAGTGAGAGGTCCGTGAAAACATTACACTTTGGGCAAAAAAACGTAGGTAGGTAAGTAGGTTAGGTTCGTTAGGTAGCTTCAGATGCCCGAAGGGCAAACCGCCCAGAAATAGGAGCCCCGCTTGCGGGGCTCCGTCTATTTAAGTTGTGAAGGAAATGTTTTGGAAAAGAAACACATGTAGTGCGGTGGGACCATGGTAAAAATAAATTAAATTGCAAACATTGTCAAACTCCGGTTACGTAGGCGACCGAAAGAACTGGTCACTCTACAATCTAAAATAGTAGTACGATGCGGCTAAACGTAGGCCGCTTTATTGAAGAACGTATCGCAATCACAATCCGGCTAATCGTCGAACCGCCGCATTTCAAAACGCCCCTGTTTTTGAAAACGGCTAGCCGTAATGTAATACGGCGGATTATACGATTTGACTACGACATATATAGTCGGAATTTCTAAACATACGATATGTAATATTTTCAAACATTTACTCTAGTTATGTGTGGGCTGGACTGACCAGAGTGATTAGATACGAAAAAAACTGATGTGATAAAATAATTTTTCACGTGACAATTCATTTTGTTATGTTTTTATGTAAGCCTGTAGAAACCGTTAGGTTAAGTTTTACGTAGATTTGTAATAATTTTGCAAAACTGGTTTGTTCAAATACAAATGAAACATCATAATAAAAAGCTCCGTGATACCTACTTCAAAACTGTGATTCAAAGTTAGATATTTTGTATGGAAATATCTTTTGAATCGCACCAAAATACCTAAAACTTTTTATATTCAGTTAATTTCTTGTAAGTAAGTGAGACAGTGTTAAAAAGCGAATAGGTGTTAAGTTTAATGTTAGACTAAAAACTGAAGCAAAATCTGTCAATGAGTGAGTTAAAGCATCGCAAGGAAAATATAAAGATCACAAGATTTTTAGTATTTTATACAACTAAAGATAAAACTATGAATGAAAAAGTTTCTTGAGGGCAAACTGCGTTTCTAGAGAATCAGAAGGCCTACCGCGAACCACGTTAGCGGTGTTGCCCTCCTGTCGCACTTGTAAATTCGTACGTAAGTGTGACAGGGAGGCAACACGTCGAACGTGGTTTGCGGTAGACCCTCAGCAGCGTGCATATGACATCTCTGATATTCAAAGCGTCCATAAGACACTGTAACCGCTTGCCATTAACCAGCGAAATGAAATATTTGATGGAAATAAAATTTTATTAATCTTAATACGCCGCACATTTCATGAACCATGTAGAATTGCCCACTCAAAAATAATAATTAGATACCTAACTCTGGTACAGACAATTAAGATTATTGGTGTGCTATTATCTTTTTCATCTACATCTACATAACTCTAGACCAGCGGTCGGCAACCTTTTAGCAGCCAAGGGCCAAATAGGAGTTACCGAAGTTGACGCGGGCCGCACTTTGATAATATTTTTGACTTTATCAGACATTGTCGTTTGTCAATATTACATACAAAATAGCCAGGGAGGCTGGCGGGCCGCAAGTGAGAGGTTCGCGGGCCCCATGCGGCCCGCGGGCCGCTTGTTGCCGACCGCTGCTCTAGACAATATAAATTAAGTGCGTAGATAATGTCAGAGCTTGCAGCTTTATTACATAGAGTGAAGCCTGTCGCGTGACGGCCTGAGGCCTTGCACACTGCACTGAGGCTCTGTTTGAGGCGCTCTAATGACAGCTCGGTACATGGCTGATTGGCGGATGGTTCGTCATTGCAACGATATCACGCTAATGTAATATAATATTACACGTGTACCTTGTACACCCATGTGAAGTTATGTCAAAACTACGAGTCAAATTCCCTTTGTCTGATTTTTGATATTGTTGGCTATCTATTAAATATTGATATATATTACATATTGGTAGTGTATTGGTAATAAGATCGTGTATAGGTAGGTAGTAACAGGCTTTCAGGCAGACAAGATTAACATGGTACCAACTGTACCCGTAAAGATCTGTGGTCTCCATAATGATGCCTTGACCTATGGTTTAACCGGCCGTGATATACGGTCATGCAATGGGCCGTAACGGTAGTGTAATGAGCTAATGAGCGTAATGATATGTAATGACAAGTGTAGCACGCGCCGCGGAATGCAGTCACAAGTTGGTTGTATTTTAATTAAATGCTAGTTTTCACATCCCGCTATTAGACTAATTATGGTGTTGTATTTGATTTAAAACAGTGAGTAAACTTTTATTGGCAACCATAGGCAACGGTAGGTAATTGACCTTACCTTAATGCAAAGAAATGATCAGTTAAAAATGCTGATATTGTAAGATGAAAAGACGTAACGCATGGACTTTGATAAGGTATCTCGGACCACTGATTTGGTCAAGGTTGTGTAGAGAACCGCATGCGTTCGACTGACCAATGTGATGATCCCTTGGGGAAGCCTTTGAGTCATCAACGTGTATGTCGATGCACTTCGTCGATCTCTCGTGTGGATGATCCTTCTTCTATTCCCATGCATGCAGTTAAAGTCCATTGGTTAATTCGTTAATTTACATATTCTTGGTTCTAGCACTTGCCCACGCGTTTCAACCCACAGCGCTGCTTCGTTAGCAAATTATTTACAACTTTAATTTGACTGTAGAAAAATTGCTCATTGTTCACCAGTTCAAAAATTACTTGTTAATTATTTCGCGGTTATAAAGTAAGAGTTCTAAATGAAAAGACTACTTAATTCAATTCAAATCGAAAAAGCCCGTGGGAGCGCGAAAGTGAAATGAACATAATTTCGAAACTCGGAAAAGGTTGTAAAATTGTAATTGGTTTAGGCAATCAAAGTTTGGTCAGATTACGTCACGCATTTCACACGAGTCTTCGTAAATAAAGATGTTTTTAAGCTATAATAAAAGTACCTATAAACTAAGAAATATTTGTTTGCATGTTTGTAAATATTTGCTTTGCGGTCTAGAAAACTGCAAGATTTGACAACGAAGTAATCAGGAAGTAATACAATCTTTCCCAATTAAATTGAATTTTTGCTGTTTTTCTTCAAGATGCTGAACTTGGAATTTCGTAGGTAATTTTAAAGCTTATGCATACGATAATGTATTTAATTAATATGTATAATACATATAGATTCTATATGTATAATATAGGTGTATTTCGAAAGATTTTGGTAGCTATTTAAGTAAAACACGACGTCGAGCGAATCTAGATGCTTAACTTCTTAAGACATGAATAGTGGACAATGTGGACAGGTTACTCAGGAATTATCACTCCAACACTCCCGTATGACATCTGCGATTAACGACTTTGTTTTAGCGTGTAGATTGCTATCGCATTTAAATATTTATCTTAGTGGAATACATTATAAGTAGCTATAGGTACATATTAAAACGAATGAGTAGCAAAAATGTAGCCAGATTCTACACAATAACATGACAAGCGATCTGATGGACCACTGCAGATTTAAAGATGATCAGTCACTTCAAATAGCTGTAGCTAAAAATTATCAAGATACAATAACTATAGGTACTGGTTGCATTTAGATCTTTTTTTCCTGCGGTGTCTTATCCGTCGCGTTCTGATCTGACAGATTATGAAACTCTACATAGCGGTAAAAATTAAAGACGCGTCCATTAAGACACATCATAAGCCATTGATGAACTTTGATGAATGATTCTGGGCGGTCAATGTAAGCGACTTAATGATTTTTTTAAGGTTCATCGAACTATTGAAAACTGTGACACTAATTAACGTTACGTAATGTTACATTAAAAGGGTTTTGAGATAATCCTCTCATAAACAACTCGTTAACAAACATGTTCGAAATAGTGAAAATACCTCTGTAATGGCCGTCATCGACCGCACAATAATATTATGTGACAAACAATACCGCACATTATCTGCGGTTTACGCACGAACTTAGTGGTTTTATGTTTAATATCCGTACTTTGTACAGAAGTCGCATTGTCTAACAAACCCGATATTTAACTGTTTACAATCAAGCTATTTCTCCCTTAAATTAAGTTTGGCAGAGCGTCATAACATACCTTGCTACACGTGTCACCAAAAGTATCAATCTTAACCGACCTTATAATGCAAAACGTAATTCAAGACCAAAAAAAGTAAGAAAATGTTGCCACTTTTTACTAGCGCGTCTTGTATTTATGTGAAAATAAGTAAATAAAAGTACTTTTTTAAAATCGTAGTAGTAAAATTACTTATAAATAATTTATCTTAGCGTGATTATTTATCAAAAGGAATTTACTATTTTACAAACAAATTATTGCAGTGGTAACATTGTCTTACATTTTTTGGTCTTGAATTACGTTTTGCAGTTTAGATAGTAAATAGATACTATTCGTTAAACTCTTTTAAAAACAAACTCGATGAACACTTTCGTAGACTACAAAACACAAGTGGACATTGATGTGCACGTATCAGCTTTATGCTGCCTGTGCATTCACATATAATATAATACATATATATATTAGGAGACTTTATCTAAAAACACATTTATTAAACTTCACATTCAAATTATCAATAATCAGGTATTAGATATAAAACAACACAAAGACGTAAAACAGGTTACCCACTCAGGATGTTGCCATGGCAAGCCATGTCTTATCTCGTTGCAATTATGGTCAGTTAATAACATTGTCGACAATGGTACTGACAAATACCTAGCACGTGTAAACCTAGCATTATGCTTGTTACAATATATCGGTGTTATAGACCACCTGGTGAGCTTGCAACGCCCTTCGGCTCGCCACAAACAACCTTTGCGGTGGGCCAAGGAGAAGTACACAGAAACTACATAATTACTAGTTAAGTCAATTACCTATTCGACATGGCAATCTATTGTTAGTAAATAATCAGAACGTAGCTAACTAAATGTAGCTTGTAGGTATACCTACTTACAAAGGATATCATTGAACTTGGCCGTCATTAGAACATGTCAATTTGATTAAAATAATGTTTTTCTGTTGGATTATAATGTCTGATTAAAGGTTAAGAAAATAAACACTACTTATGTACCTATATTTAAAATTTTATATTATTAAATTTTTATTTTGTAGGCAGACATTTCAATTTGGTCACAAAAACGGTGCCCTATTGATATTCCGAAAAAAAATACGCCAATTTTTGTTTCGCCGACAACGATTCGCAGACGGGTTGTTTGGCAGAGTAACGATTCGCCGAATCTCGTTACGCATAAGTAATAGTCGTTTGCGAGAGTAGTCAATAAGCAGAACATTGATACGCATATTTACTATTCGTAGAATAATCATTTAGTAACTGTCATAATTACCCAAGAAACCATTGGTCGAAACACAATAGGTCGAATGTTCATTTGGCATTAATATTGAATGTTCGTTTTTTTAGCATTAGAAAAAAGGTAAACAATCTTGACGTGTCTTTTGATTGAAAAACTCTT
The DNA here is from genome assembly GCF_910591565.1 of Cydia splendana. Lineage (NCBI taxonomy): Eukaryota > Metazoa > Arthropoda > Insecta > Lepidoptera > Tortricidae > Cydia > Cydia splendana. The sequence goes on along the minus strand of NC_085967.1, from coordinate 1,328,840 downwards.
TTTAAAAATAAGTAATGGCAAATATGTAACATTCACGAATTTAATACGATCATTTATATTCTTCTGCTTTCATAAGTAATACTTAGTTACTGATTTTTAAAAAGCGTTTTTCAATTAAAAGACATGTCAACGTCGCTTACCTTCTCTCTAATGCTAAAAAAATATTAAAAATAAAATAAGGTGAGATTTCAATTATTGATGAAGTGCATCTGATGATGATGATTGTTGATGATAATGATGATGTTTTTTTTTAAAGTAGTATGTTTAGCGATTACTCCAGCACCCATGGTCCGATTTGAGCTATTCTTTTTTTGTTTGAAAAAAGTTACCTGCGAGGTATTCCCATAATAATTTTGGTTCTGATCTGATGTTGTAATCCATGAGGAATTGACGGAACCCTTCAATTTTTAAAGGCATGTGTATTATGATTTCGGTATTTTCTAAAGTAACTCAAGCATTTCCTCCTGAAATCCACCAATTTCATGAAGTGCAACTGTAGCCTTACCACGAGTTTGACACTACATATTAACTAACTTCGTCGTAACTTTATATACATATACTTAACGCATTTACTTAAAAAAATATAATATTTTATTTCATTCTTTTGTTTCGAAAATAACGACTTATATGTAAAATGTGAAACGTTATTCGACTAAACATTGCTTAAACGAAACGACTACTCTGCCAAATGGAAATCGTCCAATAATAGTTCTGCGAATTTACACAGAAGCAAACTGAACGGTATGTGAACCAAGAGTCTACGTAACGTTAGTTGACCAGAAGTTAAATTGACAAATAAATGACTCTGCGAAACGATGTTCGGCGAATCGTTGTCGGCGAATCGATGATCTGCTAAAAGTTTATCGGAGAATCATTAGGTACCCCACAAAAACAGTGGTCCAAAATCAAAGAATACTTAAGAATGAAACTTTCTCTAAATTTAGTAATTAACAAAAAAGCATCTACATCTGCTATTGAGATAATTCCTATTCCTCTATTTGGAGGAAAAAGAAAGTTGAAAAAGCAAACGGATGAAACCATCACTATAATGGCAATTTAAAAACATATAACCATAAAATTGTGATTCTAAAACTAATCGCTTCTATTGAAATGACCGTTGATTATGAGCTTAGCAGTAATTATTAACTCAGATGGTTTTTTTTAATTACAAAAAATTGCATACATTAATAAACTGACATAATAATTTCGTTGTCTCTTGAATAATCACCACAATTCCTCATTAGCATAATACTAGCCGCGTGAATGGAAAGAGAAAAGTTTAACACAACAAGTCGAACACATTCGTGTGAAATGGTTTTATTCTAGGAAAAATAACTACAATTATTATAGTTTTTTCATCTACTTCTGTTCAAAATGAATTAGAAGTGCTAGACCAGGCATCCTATAGAGAGCAGTAGGTACAGTTTATTTAAGTTCCTATAAGTTGTTTTACCCAAATTAAGTAGGTATCTGGCGAAAGTTAATCGGGTTATTCCGCCCTATATTTTCATTTTGCAGAATTATTGGGATGTAGATTGTTACGTCTCATGTGGCCTCCTGTGGGTATTACTCAATAAAACTAAGTGGGGCAAACGTTTTATCATAATGGATTGCGTAGGTACGAATAGCTGATTTGAATCCTCCAGGGGGCTTCACTATTTTCATAATGTATTAGTTTATGGAACTGTTGCACACCGTCGGTACCTAATCGTAAATATTTCATAACGATTGCTGTGAATTACTCGTAGCTGTAGAAGTATAATACCAACCACTTTACTTAAATTCAGCTGTTGTCATCTTCTTGGTCGAATTTAACTTAACGTCTGAGGGACGTTGCTGATATGGGAACCCATTTTTTAGACGTGGCTGTTGTATTGTGGATATACGTCTCGACTACTTCTCTTCATCTCAACTGGTGCTCTCAGCGGTCGTGTGTAAAAAACCGCCTGTGATGGCAACCTCAGGCAGTGGCAGGAGCATTGAACAAAGAAGGCGTAAACATTGTGTTTCTGGCCCCCTGCCAGTGGCGGCAAAGTAAAAAGCTTTTGTTAATGTGAGGTATGTTGTTGTTGCAGGTCGCATGAGACGGCACCATGTCGGCGGTGATGTCCACACTGTCCATGATCAGCGGCGGCCGCCGCGCGCACCGCAAGCTGGCCAGCTCAAGGTAAGGTATTCATAAAGAACCTCTGTTCCCTTAGGCACTTGGGAAGTAAACAATTGACAGACGATATCAAGTCAGCAAAGAGTATCAAAATTCAAAACTACGAGGTCATTTTGTTGGCTTGCAAATAGGTAGGTACCTAAAACAAAATAATTCTAATCGAGGCCGCCAGTAATTAGGTACTCGGTGTGAAAAAATGTATAATGCTATAACTGAGATATTATTATTTATTACCCTATGATTTGTAGTCACACATTATTCATAATATTCCATTTCTTTTACGTGGGAAGTAGGTAAATGGAAATACAAACACTGTAATGAAAACAATACATGCCCATGAGAAAAGGTTAAAAGAGGCTCATAACAGTTTGTAATAATTGACTGTAGGTATCATACATAATATATATCAATTAAATTTAAACATCAGACTTCGTCATCATTTAAAAAAAATCAATGAAATCCGAGCATATCATGATCTTCATTTACTAGCTATCCCGCTGTGTTAATCATCTATTATTATGGTGTTTCAACATCATCATAAAATCACCAAGCTAATTGGAAAATTATGTTTGTGACTAGTCGTATGCCTATTGCCTAGTATTGGCCTCATTTTTCATTACAAAACACATAAATTAGTAGGAAATACCTTGCAATACTAATGTCCCTTGCAGTCACATATTTCGTTCATGATTCCAGTGAATATTCTAACAATTGAAACTTGAAGCACTTGATTCCATGTTTCATTATTTATCAGATGCGTTTTTGTTTAATTAATCCTTATTTTAGCTTAGAAATAAACAAAATAAGCCTTCAGAAAACAACCAACAACAAATAGTATAGACGTTGACAGTAAAGCTGACATTGACAGCTCGACGTTTCGTTACGCTGATGCTCTAGTACAATTTCGAGACATAAAATTGAAATTCGTAAAACAAAAATAAATATTATAATAATTAATCTTCTAGATTCCAGATGTCTTAAATAATATATTTGATACTAATAAACATAAAATACTTCAATACCGGGATGTTTTTCAGTAATAAACTTAAAATATCTCAAAATAAAATAATGCTTACAAATTTGTACGTGATGAGTTTTTGAACGTTCCCTTTTATCATAATTTAGTCTACTCCAGCTGACTACTCGACTATTGCCTATGAATGTGTGCGTAGATGTCGTTAAAAATAGCTCCGTCTTTCTCTAAACTGCGTGAGTAAAAAGGACATGATTTATACTCTGAAGTAAGCAATAGTGAACGTTAATATTTAGGACATATGGATTAGTAAACAACTTGGAACTTATGATCTTTCTTCTTGAATCAAACCTTGTTACACGCCACGAGGTTAATGACATCTTCCTCAGTTCTGGTATCCTGGTACTTTTGGTAAATGTTTGTCTTAATAAGACACCTGTTGTTGGTTACCCGCCCGAGGCAAACGACCTCTTCTGCGATTCTGGTATCCTGGTACTTTTGTAATAATGTTTATCTCAATATGTCGCTAATATGTCGCTATTATGTCGCCATTCAGTCGCCGTTCAGTCGCCGCTCAGTCGCCACTCAGTCGCCACTCAGTCGCCACTCAGTCGCCACTCGGTCGCCATTCAGTCGCCACTCGGTCGCCGCTCGGTCGCCACTCAGTCGCCACTCAGTCGCCGCTCAGTCGCCATTCGGTCGCCATTCAGTCGCCGCTCAGTCGCCACTCAGTCGCCACTCAGTCGCCACTCAGTCGCCACTCGGTCGCCATTCAGTCGCCGCTCAGTCGCCACTCAGTCGCCGCTCAGTCGCCATTCAGTCGCCATTCAGTCGCCACTCAGTCGCCACTCAGTCGCCGCTCAGTCGCCGTTATGTCGCCATTCAGTCGCCATAGTAAAAGGTATAAAAGGCCGGTGCGGAGCGTTGGGAGATTCATTCATTCTTCGACCGGGCTAGCAGTGACTCTGGTTTTCGGGTGTAACGTAGTGCGGGGAGGTGAAGTTTCTCCGCGACTGTTTCTGTGTTTGTTTTTTACTTGGAATTATCCTAGTGAATTTAAACTTAGAATTTGTGTCTGTGCTTGGTTTTGCGGGGATTTTAATCGTCGTAACGCTAAGTTTAGACTGTTGTGGAGATTCTTTACTACCATGTGTGGGTTTTTAGTTATTGTGAAGTTTTCTCTACGCTGTGTGTTCTAAGTGCCGTCATGTTATGCAGGGACAATGTCAATGCATGGCCGGGGCTTGGAATTGTGTCTGTGTTTGGTTTTACGGGAAGAAATTCTCGTAACGTTAAATATAGATAACGGTGTTTAAGGGAATTTCACTTATTTGTTTAGTTAATTTAATTGTGTAATAACTTAGTTACATTAGTGTTTTTCTATGGGGTATTTTTGATATTTTAAAAGCCAGATCATTGTTTGGACTGACAGTTTGTCCAGCTAAGCATTCACTCCGCCTAACGGTGCCAAAGGATTGGATGGTTAGGAGTCTATTGCTCCAAGTTTGAGAGGACTTGGCGTCTCTTTTATATCAACATAAGAGACGAATTATCTCACTAGTCTCAAGGCCCAGCTGTTTAGATGGATGTGGGGACGTCACGTGCGCGTCATCCGGAGTAATCTGGGCCCACTGAAGTCGACAGTAATTGAGACTAGGTCTCCTATTAAATTTATTTATATATTTCGATGCTCCGGTTCATGCTAGTGCTGGTTGCGGGGACAAACTTCTGTCGTGACTGATATTACACTTAGTCTTTGTTGTGGCAGAGTTTCCCTCGTCATTAGTGCGTGTGTGTGCTAGGGTACTGATCCACTTATATACACGGAATAGGGCGACTTATTCTTATCCACCATGCCCGCGGGCGATAAGGAGGGAGTCAAATACACTGGCCTATAGGTTGCCTTATCGGTCTCGCCTGCCGAACTTTACAGCCTCTCGTAGGGACTACACTTGCGTATATTACAAAGCATTAGGTCGATGGTAAGAACGAACTATGCTTTGAATATACTAAATTAGGGACAATGGGTAGAGTTAGGGTAGAATCACACACTCATTTTATTGTTTATTAGGGTTCTTTTTTAGTTCTGATCTATACAATTGATATGGTTGATATATATTTCTCTTTAAGGGTTTAAAAATATGGTTTCTTTATCCTAAAATATGCGTGTTTAAAAGGTAAAGGTTCAACTGCCTAAATCTTCCTAATTTCTAATTTATATGGGGAAAGAATTAATGCTTCTATAAAATTTTATTTCTACTTTTCATTTCTGGTTGTCTGGTGTAGGAACGAGGTACTGAGTAATAAAATCAGGTATTTACAACATGATCTCTTAATTATCAATCTGGATTTAGGAATGCAGACTATTCTGGGATTGAAGAACGGTTTGCTTTAGGGAACCTTTGTCAGGCAAGAGCAGTACAAAGCATTTATTGAGTGAATACTCAATTTCGACCTCTACTAAACATAATAGTTAACAAATAAACTCGGTGCTTCGTTTATACATCTAGAGAACTAGGAATTCTGTCTAGATTATCAGCTTTGGGGAATGGGACTATGGGATTAGCATCCCTAGCTTTTGAATATAAAAAAGATAAGTAATTATGATGATTGATGGATACTTTGACACTTCTTTTCATCATCATCTAGGTGCGTTTAGGTTACGAAGTGTTGGTCAAAGCTCTTCTGGCTAACCTAGTAGGGTAGGTGTTCCGATTAATACTTGCCAATCGGACTAGGAGTTCCCAGACCTGCATCGAGTGTGGAGGTGGCATGTGTGAGTGAATCACACTTCGTTTAGAAGATGATAGTTAAATATAATTATCCTTAAAAGCTAGGGAGTAATTGAGCTTATCTCAGGAGTGCTGCCTCTATATTATCCCGGGAACTTAATAGGTGTGGCAGGATTTTACCAACAACATTTTTATATATTTTATATCATCATATATGCTGCAATACTTAAATACATTATAGTAAATTTTACACCATCATTTACATTGCACTAATAAATTCTAATAATTTTCTATTTTTGTATTTCATTTTTCTTTAAATTATTTCTTACTTGCATAAATACTTATTTTATTACCATAAATATCTGTCCTCAAAATCTAGGTAATAATAAATAGAGTCAGAGTCCAAAATTTAGCTGATACTCATTAAAGAATTTGAGGTTACCGCGGTTCACTTCGAGGGGTCCTAACTACTAGCTAGACGATCACATGGCCATATTTTAAGGGTAAATCGAAAGGGGATGTTATATTAAGGTAGGTTAGGTAGCTTAAGTAAGGGGGGAGTTACATTTTGGTGCCGTGACCAGGATGTAGTTTACCTGGGTTACTGCGGTTCTAAAAGGTATATCTATGTAAAAGTAGCCTTCCAGGCTACATTTTGCTGGCGTGAAATGGAATGGGTACACTTGATTTTGGACTCTGTTTTTATTATGGTTTAAATAAAAGTCATAAAGCATTAATTTTATTATTCAATAGTTATTATGTACACGTAGAAAGGTCTTATATAAAAGTCATGAAACATTAAGTTTATTATTCAATAGTTACTATGTACACAAAAAAAAAAACTATTACTATTCCACTGTAGTAAGGGTTATCTATCCGCAGACGAAAAGAACGTAATTATATCAGTCGGCTTATTTATTAAAACACTAACTATGTACAATTACTGATAACTTGTGCGTAGCTGCTGAGACCTCAGCAGGGGTATGCACTTATGCAGCCAACCAAGCATTAATCTTCTCCTAACATTTAAAAACGATTAGTAATTTGCATCTCGGATATCAAGATTTTACGTTGACACATCGTTGGCGCGTTCTATCTCGGAGGTGGCGCCATCTCTTGACGAGTTTGGTACTACATTTTTTTACTCGTTCTCTGCGCGCCGTAATTAGGGATTTACTTTCATATTCCTCAGCTTAAGATGTTTGTCATCACTACTAATGATCCATCTTCTTGCGTCTTTGATATCTGAAAAATAAAGTTACAAAATTAAACCCTATGTAGTATAACATTAGCACTTATTAACGCTTATTTTAAGCGAAAACAATCAGTCTTATTTATCTCCTGTCATACATTTATTAAGAAATTAGCTTCATTGCAGGTACCAATAATAAATAAATAAATATTCCAGAGACAATCTTTCACATATCAATTTGGCCTGGGGCTAGGCAAAACTTGTACTGCTGGTACTAGGCGGCGCAGTACATACTTGTATAGATAAATACATACTTAAATTAACAAATAATGTCCATGACTTGGAAACTCATATTCGTGGTAGACGGCCTTTGCCAGGCAGCATTTGTAGGCAGGGTTACTATAATTTGGGTTAGGAGGCTGTTACCATAGTCTAGAGATAAGATTAGTTTACCTAAGTTAGCCTAGGATGTGGTCAGATAAGATATCTAGTTGTGTAAGAACATATACTTTAGTCGAAAAATCATAGGGGCGTGAAATTGTTCATTTCACGTAGGCTTACTTGAAATATTACAGAACAGGGGGCGTATTACTAAGATATACTTTAGTTATAAAACTATGGGGGCGTGTAATTGTTTATTTACACAGTTATAAAACTATGGGGGCGTGTAATTGTTTATTTACACGCAGGAATACTAAGGCACAGGGGGCGTATTTCACTACTTTCTCATGCTCCCGTCTTAAAAGCCGGCAACGCACTTACAACCCCTCTGGCTTTACGAGGAAACGGCAATCATTCATCACCGGGTATATGTCTGTTAGTTTGCCTTCTATATCATAAAAAAAAATTTGCTAGGTACTCGTGTGTGATAGATAACATTGGAGTTCCATCTTTGTTACATGCTTTGTTTACTGATAAGCTGTCACTATAATAAACTAGTTAAGTTACAGATTGCATAATATGTATGTACGGTCCTGGATAGGCCTGTCAATCAAAGAGTAAGAGTAAGAAACAGATATTACAGATAATACTGTTAGGGTTTATTCGCTTCACGTGTGGGTCCGAATGACAACCGCACATGCTAGTAGTAAGCTTAAATTTCGTTAATGTACCAAAACAACATACATTTGCTACCGTAGGATAAGAAAAATGACCATATATGTATGCATGAGCTTGGATTTGAATAGGAAATCGTATGTTAAGACTATTTTTAGACCAATTTATAGATATTTAGGTTAAGAAAACAGTAATAGTACATGCTGCAATCACTATTGGAGCATAAGTAGAACATACACATTGGTATGAAAGTTTATCTACATATTTTTCAGTACGGAACCCTAAGAGTCACAACATTTATCGAGAACAGCGCTGAGATATGTATAGTTTACTGGTTATAGTTATTACTATTATTTACAAGGACTCCTGCGAGCTGCCTTGTGTACCTTATTGTTATTATTTAAGCCGCTCAAATAACTTCATGAAAATCAATTGAGAAATGCAACACGCCAATTAGTTGAACGAACAGCGTGCATACAAAGACATATTTGTAGTATGAAGGTAGCCTGTTAACTTATGATTACAGTACAGTTCTGCTGACGGTACTTTTCAATAGTATTCTGAATGCTATTAAATAATAATATACAATAATTGGTTAAGCTAACACGCTAGTACCTAACATTTCTTTCTTGTATCCATTGAAGACTAGAGCGACCTTAGCAGCAAATTCTTGAGATACGGCCATCAAACAGGAGTGTTGAAGTATTGAAGTCAGAGGTTCTTGGTAGCCTGGAATAAATTAGGCAAGTATTAGGAAACTTCAGAGAAAAGAGTTGAATAAGTACAGTAATAGTAGTAAAATATCAACAGTCATTCATTAGAGGGGGCGCGTCATTATTTTATTGTCAAATACACTCATAGGAAATATTAGGTTTCACAAAAGTAGACTAGACAGTACTTAAATTCTTCAAAATCCAAAAAAGTTTGAGAATTTTTGCCTTACAGGGCACATTTCCATAAAGTGAGGTCACAAATAAGCTAGATTAAGTTACTTAGTCAACAAAATCATAATAGGATGTAAGGTTAATGGCAGTTTTCATATCTCTGATCTTTCATCCGGAACCTCTTCGCTCATTATTTTGAAATATTAGAGTCAGACATAAGTTAAGAGTTTTTATAGCTTATGATAAGTTTGGTATTTATATAATGAAATAAAATACCTGTCATGACTGGAGACAGGCTATAGATGTACATTGAAGGCAGGCATATTGTCACTGCGGAGCGATGCCATTTCTCCGGGAACTCTGAAATTGATAAAGTATAAAAGTTAGCTAAAGTAGGGTATATTTAAGAGAACCTATTTATAAGTCTCATTAAAAGTGTTTATTATTTAGTACAAGTAGGGTCTTTACAGTCAAGATAAAAATAAAATCAATTTTTATTTTATTTTTGAGAGCGATGAAAAATTTTGAAGTTTGTTTTTCTAGGTACATATGTATATGTTACAGTAGTTTTCTAGTAGCATGGGTGTTATACTTACTAGGGGACTGTTGAAAGGCTCGGAAGAACCCATGAGGGCATCAATGGAAATTTGCTCCGCTCACTGACAACTAGATATTGGGTTTCGGTTGCTGAAAAATAACAGCATATATTGTAAGATGTATTGCAAAAAGAGGAATATTTATGACAGGTCTAGGGTTAGGCCCACAAATTGTATTAAATTTACCGGAAGACTGCGGGATCCTTTTGTAAAGAAAATACATATTTATTAACAAATTTTCATTACCATGCAAGAAATCCTGTTTATTTTTAGTTGACATTATCATATAATTATGATTTTTATAATATGTTGCACTTCCAAATTTAGGAAGCTAGTATTTCCGAAAGAAATTGACCCGGGTCATCTTTTTAGAGTGACAACATTTTTCAAATTCCAAAAGCAGTATGGTCAAACCAGTGAGTAAATGTCTAATAGTAGAAATATCATACTTACGTTTCACAGTTGTTTTGATTCATCGAAAATAGCAAGGGAGTCTTCACAGCAAAATTTCAACTTCTTTTCTTTCGATAACGATATATGTATACCGGGGTTCATTCTAATAAAGTTGTCAGTTTGCTGAAAAATCAAATATACTTTGTAAATCTTATTGCAGCAGAAAACAAACATGTAGTGAAGAACAGATATTACATTAGACAGACAGCATAAAATCAAAAATCAACATGTCATTCCTTTAATACTGATTTTTACTTTGATCACTTTCAAGTTATGCAGAAAAAAATGTGTTTTGTTGCTGAACAAAGAATAAAAATAAGGCAACTCACTACATTAGGTAAAAACATTACAAGCGTATGAAATTAGGGAAACCTTAATGTTTGTCTGTATTGAATAGGACCGAATAAAAAGCAGATTTATTGATAGATAGGTCAATTTGTGATCAATTATTTTCCGCTGATTGATATTCTAATAAGTGAAACAGATTTTGAAAAGCAGTAACTTGTTTAAAGAAAGAAGAGGAATAAAATCTTACCTTTGTTTGAAGCAACAGTTTCCACATTTAAGTCCATTCCATTCGCACTATCGACAGCTAGACTCATTACACATCCTTTGTACTAGATAGTTCAAACACTAGGTCATAGTTATGGGCACTAGGTTCACAGAAAAATAGAAGACGCAAGCTGGGAAAAGGTCAGCCATGCGGCGACGAAACAGAACTTTCACTTCATTCGTTTTATAGTAAATTCTTCAAGGGGCTATATTTTGGAAACCATTAGGGCATTCTTGGAGGCAATCCTTACTCGCTACATCGGGTAAAGCTTGCGTCGTGGTATTTTACTGTAGGAAATCATTGTGAAACAAAGGCAATGGCTTGTATTCAAAATGGCGTTTTAATTTTGTTCTGAGCATGTTTTGAGCGATTGTCAGATGTTTAGGTATTTGATCAAAATGTCACCGGAAACTGAAGTAATTTTAATCATTAACATCACGATTAGTTTACTTGTATTAAGGATAAATTAATTACGTTTCAAAAAATAAGCATAATCTGAAATGACAGCAGTTATAATTTGCCAAAGACAAAATTTCGTTTCACTCATGTTTCACTGTTGAACGTTTATAATTCAGTCTCGAATAGTTATTCTAAACCACTTAGTTATTCACGCCATCTATCGGAATTGTTACTTAAGAAATCGTACTAAGAACCCGACCAAATTGAGTGGGTTGTGCTTGTTATGTTGCCAGGAGTATTAGAATGTGTTTTTGATTTTGTCGCATTGCATGGACGCACGCGCACCCGTTTACACTCTCGTTTCGTGTCTCGTTCCGCGGCTCGACTCGCCGATTGTACGCGATTGTAAATTGGTTATTAGAATTTTGTCTATGCGTAAAAACTTGTTCACACGAACGATTTCATTTAGCATTGATAATAATTGCAAAAATTAACAGATATTTAGCGATGGTAATGGTGGCGCTACTGTCACTAGGTGACAGAACGGGACAGTCTTACGTATCTTTCAGTTGGAGTGGCAGCGAAAGCGCTATTATTGGTTGTCCTTGTTACGGTCTCGTGTAGTTGCGTATGTTTTGTCCCTCACGGACGCGCGAGTATAGCACGTCTATAGGATTCTACCATCTATGACGGAAGATCATAGATATCGGAAGATAATGGATGACAGTCGTAATGGTGTTGCTACTCACAAAAACAATTATTGAAGAGTTATAGATAAATTTATTCGCATTTCTATAGGATCTTATTCTAATCGTAAAATGAGACTGTAGATGGTTTAATAATGGAAATCCTTATGTGAGATAAATGAAAATCATTGTGAGGTTTAGTTTAAGTGCATATCAACAAACCGGGGCCAGTTGTCTGGTCAAAACGTGTTAAAATAAAATATTGCGGTTTCGTAAACGAAACAACTTTGGTTTGAACGGAAATATTTATGTTATTAAGAAGTGATAAAATAGAATGGACAGTGTTTAAAGCAAAAATAAATATAGATACTAACCTGGAAAAGGTCCATAATTGAGTGCAAATGTGTATTTGAGCGAGAAATGGTTAGTTTTACGTGCATTTTGCGGACGCAAGTAACGAGTGCATTTTGAAAACAAATAACAAAAATCATGTAGTTTCCTGTAGTAAATCTATATTAAAATAGTAGAATAGTGTAGTGGGTGAAATTAGTGACGTGATAAAGTGGTGAAAATAGTATTCATCTGCAAGAAACGTGCGTTTAACAAATAAACACGTGAGTAGAAATTTTGGCAAGCCTAGAATAATTGTAGGATATGTTAGTATATAAAACGCATTATAGCTTGTTTACATTATATGAAATAATACTAAATTGACGTTCAGATCTTTCAAGCGTTTCAATATGAATATAATCACATGCTTTCTTGATTTTTCTAAATGGAATTCGGTTAGTAACACGTTTTCAATGGATTCCATAATAATGTGTTCGTAGGTATATACATAGGTATTTGCATTATATGACATGGTTTTCATGTGATAAATAAAATTCTTTGTTAGTAATTTAGTGCGAAAAACACTTGAAAAATAAAACAAAACAATAAAACACTTTGTTATAAAAGCCATTGTTAAATTTGTCGTCACTTGTAACCCTCCCGTGGTCTAGTGGTTCTCAAGGTGGACAAATGTATGAAGAATATTTTAAGAAGGACTGGGTTCGAATCCTGGCGCGTAAATATTTTTTTTGTTTATTTTAGTCCTGTGGTCTGTTTGTTTACAAAATTCTTAAAAACTATGCATAAATAAAATTTATTTTGGATATGTATCTACGAGTAGCGTTATAAAATAAACTGGAGTTATGAATAAACTTATGTTCAGTAGGCTATTTTTTTTAATTATTTACACAAACTAATTGTTGCACAATGTTTAGATAAATACTTACCTACTTACTCTTTATATCAAAGATGGATTCATTACCTACCTAACCCTTCCAATGCAGTTGTATTTGTATTAGGAGCACCTGGGTACTTAGTTCTTAAAATACCTAGATGTTCACTCACGTATTTTTAATCACTCGCGCGGCATGTTTTAGGGTGCCTAGGCCTCCATTTTTAAGCACTAACACTAACAGTGCATAAACGAGTTAGTACATCTCACAATAGTAATTTGAATATCATGGCTAATAATATTATGATTCGGATTTTTTTATAGGTACGTTAAGTCAAACGGTGTGTGTTTTATAGTGTAAATAGGCTGGTAAAAATGCATTAAAACGGATAATAATTTTATAATATTTTTAAAAACTATATAAATATGTTTTGCAGCATTTATGTTACTATACTTTATGATTCGTCACTACTATAATTTTTGATTTATCATCATCATCATTCATAGAAATCATCATTATAAATGTCTTATAAATTTTAATTTTATTTATTTGTGAGCATGTTTGCATTATTTTGGCTGGCCAATGGGCTAATTATATAAAAACAACGTACAAGTAGAGTCAATCATTATGATTTTAAATGTATTAATCGCATAATCGCTTTAGGTCAGTTTTTTTATATATTCGTGGCTGTGCGTGGGTTTTGGAGTAGTGAGATTAAGGTCGTTTAAAGGCTATACAATGTACGGTTATGAGCAATAGTTAGACGTTACAAGCAGCCGTGTGAACTGCCATGGTTTGGCAGCGGAACGGTTAAGCGCGTTTCAAGTTCGACTCTTCTTTGTCTGTATACTTCCGCGGTAGTTTATTGCATAGTAGGTTGTCGATGCTGCACGTTGAGCGACAGTAAGTCAGCGAAAGATAGGGATTATAGAGAAATTAATCGCGGAGTGTTATCATAAAATCTAACAACAAAAGTGCAGATTTTTTCTTTATGTGCGAATCATTTGATTCTAATACTTAGTCAAAGTACTTTTAACTAGTAATTACTAATTAAAATAAACATAAAATAAAATAATTAATTGGAAAATTGAGGGATTTTTAAATCATCTGGGCATCATCTAGAAATGTTGGGCTAGTAGGTATGGGGTTAGGACAAATGGAGTAAGTTTTTTTTTCAAGTGATTAAGTGACTATATATTCTCATTTTGATTACTAATCGATGCGTTGACTGTCTGTAGAAATCAGTGTGAAAGTGTAATAGAGGAGGAATGAAAATGTGTGTGCATTGAGTGCTTATAGTTATGACTTTGTGGTGATCTATGAAAGAGATGTATGATATGAGATGACGGATGTCAAGTTGATGGGTGTACCTTTTTGGAAAGAACGGATTGATACAGATAGACAAAGGCTGGAGGGTAATCAAACTAGATTTGTCGGTATTTGCAGGGGAACAAACTGGGGGGGAACGGGATACACAACTAGCCAGAAAAATCTTATCGGTAGGTTAAAATTTCGACCCATTCACAAGGGTAGGTTTTTATGGCTAGTACTACACAAGGTAATAAGACCCTTACGAAACCCACACACTCATATTGGGTGAGATATATCTGACACTCGACATATTTTAAGGGCCGTGAGCGTCTAAAAGGACGAGGCTCTTTTCAAGAGGTTAATTAGATATATTATGTTGCTTTCAATATGAGGTATAATAATTATAAGCAAATATTTTGTTTAATTTGGTCGATATTTTTTTTTTTTCAAACAAAAATATCTTTATCATACCATATTGGGGTATTTACTTATGTCAATTTTAAGTTTGTTTATATATAAAAAAAAAATACACACCCAAACAAACTTAAAGGTCGGTATATTTTATTCAAGTATGAGACACGCGCCAAGAAAACGTGGTTGAGGGTGATAAGGCAATGAAATTGGTTCGAATTTTGGCGATGGAACTTGAAAGCTTCGTACTTATAAAAATTAAAGGTCTCTTCGTTTTGCTTGAGGAGTTTTTGCTGTCTCATCAGATGCTCTTCTACGGAAGTGTACGGCGCAATTCGGGTAGAGACAAGAGTAATACTCGACGCGGCCGGGTTGAGCTGGCAAGGACGGGTTAATTAGTAGCCTATTAGATTCACAACCTAATATCTTTGGTGGAGCGAGGTGACTGGGGAAAAAGTTGTCATGGTTCATTGACAGAATTCTGATGAACTAATTTCAGAACTGAATCATTAGCGGTCACTTAGTATTGAGACACACACTACACGTTTAGAAAAGGGGGGATATATCCGACTAATCTAGAGTAGATTGAAGTCTTTTACAAATTACTGTAGTAATTCATAAAACACTTAAATCGGGGGCGAACTGTGACTAGTCGTATGCCTATTGCCTAGTATTGGCCTCATTTTTCATTACAAAACACATAAATTAGTAGGAAATACCTTGCAATACTAATGTCCCTTGCAGTCACATATTTCGTTCATGATTCCAGTGAATATTCTAACAATTGAAACTTGAAGCACTTGATTCCATGTTTCATTATTTATCAGATGCGTTTTTGTTTAATTAATCCTTATTTTAGCTTAGAAATAAACAAAATAAGCCTTCAGAAAACAACCAACAACAAATAGTATAGACGTTGACAGTAAAGCTGACATTGACAGCTCGACGTTTCGTTACGCTGATGCTCTAGTACAATTTCGAGACATAAAATTGAAATTCGTAAAACAAAAATAAATATTATAATAATTAATCCTCTAGATTCCAGATGTCTTAAATAATATATTTGATACTAATAAACATAAAATACTTCAATACCGGGATGTTTTTCAGTAATAAACTTAAAATATCTCAAAATAAAATAATGCTTACAAATTTGTACGTGATGAGTTTTTGAACGTTCCCTTTTATCATAATTTAGTCTACTCCAGCTGACTACTCGACTATTGCCTATGAATGTGTGCGTAGATGTCGTTAAAAATAGCTCCGTCTTTCTCTAAACTGCGTGAGTAAAAAGGACATGATTTATACTCTGAAGTAAGCAATAGTGAACGTTAATATTTAGGACATATGGATTAGTAAACAACTTGGAACTTATGATCTTTCTTCTTGAATCAAACCTTGTTACACGCCACGAGGTTAATGACATCTTCCTCAGTTCTGGTATCCTGGTACTTTTGGTAAATGTTTGTCTTAATAAGACACCTGTTGTTGGTTACCCGCCCGAGGCAAACGACCTCTTCTGCGATTCTGGTATCCTGGTACTTTTGTAATAATGTTTATCTCAATATGTCGCTAATATGTCGCTATTATGTCGCCATTCAGTCGCCGTTCAGTCGCCGCTCAGTCGCCACTCAGTCGCCACTCAGTCGCCACTCAGTCGCCACTCAGTCGCCACTCGGTCGCCATTCAGTCGCCGCTCAGTCGCCACTCGGTCGCCGCTCGGTCGCCACTCAGTCGCCACTCAGTCGCCGCTCAGTCGCCATTCGGTCGCCATTCAGTCGCCGCTCAGTCGCCACTCAGTCGCCACTCAGTCGCCACTCAGTCGCCACTCGGTCGCCATTCAGTCGCCGCTCAGTCGCCACTCAGTCGCCGCTCAGTCGCCATTCAGTCGCCATTCAGTCGCCACTCAGTCGCCACTCAGTCGCCACTCAGTCGCCGCTCAGTCGCCGTTATGTCGCCATTCAGTCGCCATAGTAAAAGGTATAAAAGGCCGGTGCGGAGCGTTGGGAGATTCATTCATTCTTCGACCGGGCTAGCAGTGACTCTGGTTTTCGGGTGTAACGTAGTGCGGGGAGGTGAAGTTTCTCCGCGACTGTTTCTGTGTTTGTTTTTTACTTGGAATTATCCTAGTGAATTTAAACTTAGAATTTGTGTCTGTGCTTGGTTTTGCGGGGATTTTAATCGTCGTAACGCTAAGTTTAGACTGTTGTGGAGATTCTTTACTACCATGTGTGGGTTTTTAGTTATTGTGAAGTTTTCTCTACGCTGTGTGTTCTAAGTGCCGTCATGTTATGCAGGGACAATGTCAATGCATGGCCGGGGCTTGGAATTGTGTCTGTGTTTGGTTTTACGGGAAGAAATTCTCGTAACGTTAAATATAGATAACGGTGTTTAAGGGAATTTCACTTATTTGTTTAGTTAATTTAATTGTGTAATAACTTAGTTACATTAGTGTTTTTCTATGGGGTATTTTTGATATTTTAAAAGCCAGATCATTGTTTGGACTGACAGTTTGTCCAGCTAAGCATTCACTCCGCCTAACGGTGCCAAAGGATTGGATGGTTAGGAGTCTATTGCTCCAAGTTTGAGAGGACTTGGCGTCTCTTTTATATCAACATAAGAGACGAATTATCTCACTAGTCTCAAGGCCCAGCTGTTTAGATGGATGTGGGGACGTCACGTGCGCGTCATCCGGAGTAATCTGGGCCCACTGAAGTCGACAGTAATTGAGACTAGGTCTCCTATTAAATTTATTTATATATTTCGATGCTCCGGTTCATGCTAGTGCTGGTTGCGGGGACAAACTTCTGTCGTGACTGATATTACACTTAGTCTTTGTTGTGGCAGAGTTTCCCTCGTCATTAGTGCGTGTGTGTGCTAGGGTACTGATCCACTTATATACACGGAATAGGGCGACTTATTCTTATCCACCATGCCCGCGGGCGATAAGGAGGGAGTCAAATACACTGGCCTATAGGTTGCCTTATCGGTCTCGCCTGCCGAACTTTACAGCCTCTCGTAGGGACTACACTTGCGTATATTACAAAGCATTAGGTCGATGGTAAGAACGAACTATGCTTTGAATATACTAAATTAGGGACAATGGGTAGAGTTAGGGTAGAATCACACACTCATTTTATTGTTTATTAGGGTTCTTTTTTAGTTCTGATCTATACAATTGATATGGTTGATATATATTTCTCTTTAAGGGTTTAAAAATATGGTTTCTTTATCCTAAAATATGCGTGTTTAAAAGGTAAAGGTTCAACTGCCTAAATCTTCCTAATTTCTAATTTATATGGGGAAAGAATTAATGCTTCTATAAAATTTTATTTCTACTTTTCATTTCTGGTTGTCTGGTGTAGGAACGAGGTACTGAGTAATAAAATCAGGTATTTACAACATGATCTCTTAATTATCAATCTGGATTTAGGAATGCAGACTATTCTGGGATTGAAGAACGGTTTGCTTTAGGGAACCTTTGTCAGGCAAGAGCAGTACAAAGCATTTATTGAGTGAATACTCAATTTCGACCTCTACTAAACATAATAGTTAACAAATAAACTCGGTGCTTCGTTTATACATCTAGAGAACTAGGAATTCTGTCTAGATTATCAGCTTTGGGGAATGGGACTATGGGATTAGCATCCCTAGCTTTTGAATATAAAAAAGATAAGTAATTATGATGATTGATGGATACTTTGACACTTCTTTTCATCATCATCTAGGTGCGTTTAGGTTACGAAGTGTTGGTCAAAGCTCTTCTGGCTAACCTAGTAGGGTAGGTGTTCCGATTAATACTTGCCAATCGGACTAGGAGTTCCCAGACCTGCATCGAGTGTGGAGGTGGCATGTGTGAGTGAATCACACTTCGTTTAGAAGATGATAGTTAAATATAATTATCCTTAAAAGCTAGGGAGTAATTGAGCTTATCTCAGGAGTGCTGCCTCTATATTATCCCGGGAACTTAATAGGTGTGGCAGGATTTTACCAACAACATTTTTATATATTTTATATCATCATATATGCTGCAATACTTAAATACATTATAGTAAATTTTACACCATCATTTACATTGCACTAATAAATTCTAATAATTTTCTATTTTTGTATTTCATTTTTCTTTAAATTATTTCTTACTTGCATAAATACTTATTTTATTACCATAAATATCTGTCCTCAAAATCTAGGTAATAATAAATAGAGTCAGAGTCCAAAATTTAGCTGATACTCATTAAAGAATTTGAGGTTACCGCGGTTCACTTCGAGGGGTCCTAACTACTAGCTAGACGATCACATGGCCATATTTTAAGGGTAAATCGAAAGGGGATGTTATATTAAGGTAGGTTAGGTAGCTTAAGTAAGGGGGGAGTTACATGTTTATCACTTGTAATAAAAGAAACTAGTTCGTTGAGAAACGCTGCGGTATCTCCTATGGGTGGGAGCCGAGAAACAAAATTATTCTGATTTAACTTTTTTTACCCAAAAAAAATGTCGATTCGACCAAACAATAATAGGTAGTCATGCAGAGTTGAATCCAAGATAGTCAATACAGGATGATTTCGGGGTCGTGGAGCAAGAGAGCCAGACATCATACAGAATCCAAAGATGAGCCTAATGATGTTGTTAATTATTGTTTATCACCAATAATGATGATTATTTTCCAGATGACAAGTAGGAAAAAACATTTTTGCATTCAATTTGGTGACCCTACTCAATGTGACGTCTTATCGCTTTCCATACAGCGTATGTCAAAAGTCATAGGGTGACCATAATTACTTAGTATAACATTAATTTTACTTGAAAATAAGAATAATTCAAGTAATTATCTTTTAATCAAATACTACCATATGATAATGTGGATCATTTACAGAGTCAGAAAAAGTGGTTCTGGATCACGACCCCGAAATCAACCTGTATAGTTCATGATACGATATTTAAATCAGATAATCTTACATATATTAAAATACTGATATAGAACTGCCAATAATTGCAACGTGTCATCCGGACCAATACACGGAATCTAAAGTGGCATAAGTCTACCCAGCTCAATTATGATTTTTGAGCTCAGCGTGCTCTAAGATAAGATATCTCTACTAAATCAAATAGTCGTATGATCCCTAAACTTAGCACGTTCTTTAGGACATTTTAGTAGTGAAGACTAAGAACAGCTAGCTAATGAGTAAGGCTACGATTCTCACTGATTGCTCAAGACTGCCCAGTATAATTCCACCTTAGGTCTAACATTCGTTTGTTTAAATTACGTTTTTCGTGTTGATCCGGCCACCTAGCGAGAGTCATTCTAGGTGTTGGTAGAGACTCTTCGCTATGAGACCATTAATTAGTAATTACCCACATGGTAGTTATCTCGTAAGCCAAGTCTATACAAGTACATAAATACATAGATGGATTTGTCCTTCTCGGCTTTCACGAGATTCTCATTATCAACGAATCTATCTATATCATAAGTAATAAATAATTACATATTAAAGCTCAGTCTATACTGGTCCTCGGTGATATGATAAAGCTATGAGATTAACAGTGCACTCTTGCGCACTGGTGGGCTTGAACAGCGCTTAATTGAATTTATACCAACGGAATTAAAATTGAACTTGCTTTATTTTCTTCAAAGGATGGTCATTGGCAGCGGCATTGCTAAATACATTCAAATATTAAATATTTTGGGACAATCATATACTGATTGATATGATAGATTTCAGGACCGTTATAAAACAATTTATGTTTATGAAACAACGCTATTAACCTGCCATGTATGTCAAGATTGTCTAGCATTTTTATAACATGACTATAAAAAAACAACTTTAAAACAAAACTATCTGCAAAGTTTTTACGACCATGATGTTCCCACTTGCCAACCAAAGATACATTGCGATAAGTGTAAATATTTTATTGCAGTATTGTTCCTTGTTCAAGAGAATGCTATCGATATATCTGTTAACATGTTCCCATCGTATCAGATTGTGGTATCTGGGTAAACTTACCAAGGTTCGTGGTTGTTATGATACTCAATGTCGATGTTATCAAACTATCGTAAAATGTTAGATGATGATGTCAACGAGATAAACAGCCCGATTCGAACTTTAAGATACGTCAGCTAATAGATCTAGAAACGATATGGATTAGATATGTCAGTGGCAAATGTGACGTTTCTTCAAACAAACACGTCACTTTTGACACTGACACATCTAATCGATATCGTTTCTAGATCTATTAATTGACGTATCTTAAAGTTCGAATCGGACAGTAAGAGTTATTGGGCTCCTGAATCTTATGAAAAGCTTATAATTGATTAGTTTTGGTTAAATGGTTAACGGTGCATTTTTAACCGTAAAAAATCGGTGCATTTAACTAAACATAATCGTGGAAATAACAGAAAAAAGCCCACTCTTACGATAAACCAATAAACAATATAAGTGAACGAGAAATAGTGAATTTTATTGGTTTTTAGTGATTTTTTAAGCTACTTTAAACTACACATTGTGATGTAATAACATTATCTGTCAGAGATCTAAAGTTAATGTAACATTAAACCCGCATCGTGGCAGAAATTCGAGCAACATCTCAAGGCTAATATTGTGAAAATTCTATATTCTTTAGTTTCTATTGACAGCAGATAGTATCTCTTTAAATTACTATTTGAGCAGGTTTTACGAAATAAGACGTTCTAATTGCGAGTACCTATACTTGAAATGAATGCTATGGTAGACTTGTATTAGGTATATTATTAAGTATATTTGAATAGAGTGGAACACTTAAGTTATGAAGAATGAAAAGTAATTTACTACATCAGCTTCTAAAGGCTCTCTTTATTCGTCAAAAACTGATGAAAAAATTGCATTTTATCCACAGGAGTGGCAAAGTAATCTGATGCAATTTTTGAGTTGTTTCCTCATGTTGGCTGGTTTATTTAATCGTATGGCAATTTTGTACATTAAGGGCCATCAAAGTGTAGCCTTGAGGTTGCCAAGCCAAGCAACCAAGTCAGGCGTTACGGTGTTCAGGTCCTCAGCAGGCCCAGGATATGAGTGGAGTGGGCAGAGTTGAAAGATATGTTCGGTGGTCTGCTCTTCCTCTCCGCATTCGCAAAGTGGGGATGCCGACCATCCCCATTTGTGTGTGTTTGCAGCGGCCATGTCCAGTTCTCAGCCTGTTCAGGCGGCTGGCAGTGTTGGCTGGTGAATTTACTTTAAGGTTATGATTTTGAATGATAAACATTTAATAACGTTATAATACAAATGGTATTGGATTTTTAATGTTTTACAGTTAGTATTTTCCTCTCGTTGGTGTGGTGAAACATTTTGTATTTCACTCGGTGAAGTTTGTTTGAGCCTTGGTCCTTGAAGCACTCAAGATTTCATTTTTTTTAGAAAACTTTCGCTTGCTCGCCGTGTATCAATACTTATTAGCACAAGCAGTTTTTAAACAATAGCCCCCTTGTAAAACAAATAACTAATCATGTTTTTATTTTTGTTCTGGTTGGCAGCGGGCGCAAGTCGGGGCAGCTGTCGGACGCGGGCGAGGACCGGCGCCGCCGCGACCACGACCTCACCAAGCAGCAGCGCTCCGCTTCTCTGGTGAGTGTCTACCAATACCTGAATAGTTGCTATCAAATTCACAAATGGGGTAGATGGAATACTCACATGAAGGAGCACGAGCGTTGCAAATGATAAATAGTGGGTACCTACCGCTATTCGTGTCAAACGTCGGTTTCAATAGTGAAATTTTTCTATGATATACCTGGGAGGCTAACGAGCAGACGAATCGCCCGATGGTAAGCAACTACTGTCGCCTATGGACAACAGGAACACCAGAGGGTTTGCAAGTGTGTTGCTGGCATTTAGGATGGGGAGTACGGAAAGGTTGTATCGGTGCGGAAATACCGCGAGCGACTGTTCATTCCACAGTTTAGCTGTGTGGCAGGAAGTTTCTGGAGAAACGCACAGTTGAGGACTGCCAACCATATATGTGGTGAAGATGGAAATGTCGCGTAGCGATAGCGGAAAGAAGCCGCAGGGATTAATCCGAACAATTCCTCGGAAGACTCCCCATTATATGTACATCACTACACCTTATAAAACAAAGTCCCCCGCCGCGTCTGTCTGTGTGTTTGTATGTTTGTTAGCGATAAACTCAAAAACTGCTGAACGGATTTTCATGCGGTTTTCACCTATCAATAGAGTGGATCTTGAGGAGGAGGTTGTATAATTTGTTAACCCGTGCGAATGCGAAGCCGGGGCGGGTCGCTAGTACTATATATTATTATAGCTTACTTTTATCCTTATCATAAATACACATAAGTACTAGACCTACAAGCTTATCCCAGTATGTATAGCAGTACCGTAGCCTCGCCGTAGCTGATCACTCACAATAGCTCCATGCACTATCATGGCGGCATCGGTACGAGCAATTAGCCGCGATGATCAGATTACATTTACGATCGCGAATGCTACGTGACTCGCATGCAGCGCGCTTGCTTTACGTGTATTTTGTAGTGAAGGTTGTAAAAAATGAATTATTTGAAGTATTTTTACTAAAAATAGTCTGAGAAAATATCTTAAACTTTACGTATAAACGGAAAGTTATAATTGTTTGTTTGAAATCTCAATCCTTACAAGATACCTATAGGAACATAGCGTTCGGGCATACATAGTTTCACATCTGATTAGCTTGAATATATCCACATAGCTCGAATTTCGTAAGAGAGAAACAGTACTTACTTATTATTCGTGAGTACCCAATTAAAATAAGTGAGTGATCCGTTATATTATACTTATTGTTCATGGTATAATAAAGCTCAATCAGGTCTAGTTCCCCCTCTGGGTTGGAAGGTCAGATGGCAGTCGCTTCCGTAAAAAATAAAAAACAATTCTTGGGATTCGTTGCCAAGCGGATCCCAGGCTCCCATAAGCCATGTCAAGAAGCCTGGACAACGCGAGGAAGATGATGGTTTTCTTTTAATTAAAAAAAGTATTTCAACATCTGTTCAGTATGAGCGGAGTAGCCACGTAACAAACATACAAAAACATCGTGTTATCCTACGGTTTTTAATTGGTACCGTACTTAGGTATAGGTACTTAATTCCCGAAGAGCGCTTAGGTACATCGTTGCATTTGATCTAAGATGGCTGCCCGGCTCCCCGCAGCGTTGTGTCTTCATTCCACTAATTACTACAGAATCTGGTATTTAATGACTACGCCCATTTATCACGTTAATGATCGTGCGCGCTGCAGGCTTCCTCCATGGCATTAGGAGTAAAGCCTCAGTTACACATACAAAATATTAGCACCAAGAGACCGATTCAAACTTACATTGTGACATCAAAATGATACCGAAATTATGTCAGTCCCCGCACCCCAACACCATCTCCGACAAGACGCCGCCATAATGCTGCTGTGTTCCTCTCTCTAATTGACGTCTGCGATCTCGCACAATGCTCCATAGTGGGATGTGAAAAGGGGTGCGGCTATTTCCGCATTATTTCCATGAGAACCAGGCAATTATAGCCCATATGGGCTAGTTTTGAGAACAGGGAGGCAAGCCAAGATGACTATCATACCTACAGTATCGAAAAATGCCAAACGCAAAGAAAATAAAGTATGTATCGGGATGACAGATGCCGCGAAAAGTCACTTTCAATCTTAGGGGATGAATTTGAGGACAAAAAGCATAATATAGTTGTTTACGATACAAGTGTGCAAAGAGGAAATTCGAAACGAGTGGCGATAAATGAAAACACGACCGAAGGGAGTGTTTTAAATCGACACGACTTGCGAATTACCTATTCGCATGTGTATCGTACAACGTTTTACAGTACATATGGCCCTTTAAACTTTTGACATCGCCCGAAAAGTGCTATTTTACGCACTAGTGCGGGAAAATAGGACCATATGTACTGTAAAATCTTATTTCAGTAAGTATATATAACATTGAATCTGATCAATATGATGTAAATAAAATTAAATAGATGTAATTCATTATGAGAAATATATGTATTATGAGATTTAGATGCAATTTAAATAGCGGGAATAATTATGTCTTAATTAATGACAAATTTCTAGAAGTCGCACCAAGAAAAGTCTGCAGCGGACTTGATAGCCCACGCAGTGTAAGTGTTATTTTTTATACGTCATAATTTCATAGAAGTTTGACGTTTAAAATGACACTTGCACTGCGTGGGCTATCAAAATCGCTGCAGACTTTTCACGGTCTGACTCTATGAAAATATGACGTTTATGATGACAGGCCCTCACTTTGTTCTGTTCAAGTCAATGCAAAGTAAACTTAAACGGAATCTAATACAGACTTTCATCAATCCTGTAGGTACTGCTGCTGGAGCATTCCATGAAACTGTCTACCGTTGTCCCGTACGAACGCCAATTTTATGGAGATTTACAGGTATAGGAGTTTCTTTTTCTGTGACAAATGGTCAAAAATATGCACAGAAAAAATCTGATTTAAATCCCGAAAAAAAAAGTTCAAATACACGAAACAAAATGCGTTTGTACGGGACAGCCCGTGGAATGCTCCTGCTGTATGTCCATAATGGAGCTAGTGCTAAAAGTATCAAACTGTCCAGTATAGTTACCGCGCGCGCGCGCCTGTAACAAATGCTCCATTGTCACCTCGTCTGGTCACGCGATTTGCTAAACAATGCCATTGATTGTTGACGCGTTAGTCAGGGAGATGCAATGGCTTCCGCTCGACGTAGGTACCTACTTAAAATAATGACCTTTTGAGCGTCGCGAAGACAGCAATGACAGTAACATTTCTCATTTCCCGCTACTGCAATAGCAACGATGCTGCAGGCCGCCGAACTGCACTACCAGTAGGAAGGTGTCGGTGTTATTGACAATTTCCATCATAGAAGGTAGGATCGTATAGAAGTGGTATACGCGTGCCTCCGTGAGGGACAAAACGTACCCAAATGCGACACTGTGATTGGTCGAATTTATTTGTTGCCCACCATTATCCATACAAAAAAAATGGTGGGGAACAAAAAATACGTGAGACTGTGATAAGGACAAACAATGATAGCGTTTTCTCTGCTACTCCTACTGAAAGATACTGAAAGATAACTGACAGAACGGGATAGTCTTACGACTATCCCGTTCTGTCAGTTATCCCCACCACTCATACCCAATCCAGTTTAATACTGGATTCATGATTTCCATAGTAAAATGAATGGTAGTACTGATGTCGTTGGAAATGGACTGTCACCTTTACGCTGTTTTGGTTGTACGATATTGTACGATTTGTAGCATTGATAAAAATGACAAAATAATCCTTAATGTTTGCCTTCATTGTATCTATCACTAGTTCTGAGAAGATATTTATAATACTCACTGTCCTACTAGATTCTAGATGATGTAATTTGCGTTATTTTTTTTTAAGTAAATAAATCAAAACTACAGTAGGTATAATGTAGCAGATCGCATGCAGTTTCTCTATACGAAATAATGCAGTTTGTGGTTAAAACTTAAAACACTCGAGAAACTAGTAGGTGTGTACATTAATGGGATGGCTTTCTTAAAGGCACGGATGTATCTACGAGTTAATTCGTCGCTTCCCGAGTATCTCGTGTACTTACACTACACTACTCGTACTTATAGACTTCTCTTCCGGGCGAATCCGGTCCGTCTTGCCTTGCCGCAGAAGTAGGGCGATTAGCCGCATATGCTTGTAGTAAAACTGGCTAAATTGTTTACTGTTAATTTATGTATGACATTTATAACGTGTTAAATTATTTTAAAAAAACCTCTTTTATAATTTTACGTAAATCTGATGGAAAAAAATCGACAAAAAATAATAAAATTGAGCAAAAAAATGAGAAACAATCAAATAAGGCTAGAAATGAAAAAGTGCCATGAAACGGATGAAACGCCTTTTAGCATTATTATTTTGATTTTTTTAAATAAGCTATTAGGTACTCTTATAATAATCTAATGAACAGATATCGTGAATTTTATAGCAGTTTGGTGCAGCGGAGTGGTGTTAACGGAATTGGTATAGATAATTCTATAATAACTGAAATGGTAAATTGGTTAATATTAACGTAATTAACGCTAATTAATCTTTAGGGTTGAAATTGTTTATACCAATTCCGTTAACACCACTCCGCTGCACCGAAAATGCTATAAAATTTAACGATGCCTGCTAATGAACATTACATTTATTGCCAATTATTTTTTGTCTAATATAATCAACAAAACAGTTGATACGCGTGAAAGAGCACTATCACTATTAGTAGTACAACCGATAATAGGACCAGCTATACAGGAAATTCCAACACGCTTTATTACTATAAATTATATAAGGAATTGCTAACTTTATAGTTTACTTTTAGGGGTCATCCATTAATTACGTCACACGTTTAGGGGGTGGGAGGGGGTCAAGAAAATGTGACATATTGTGACATGGGGGAGGGGGGAGACACAAACTTTGTGACGTCACTTTAACTTCATGAGTAACCGAAATTTTTTTTTAAATTATTTTATTCGCTGTACATTTAAATAACAAGTTTTTAAAACGATAATCGTTTTTATTTTTTTATTTTTCTTTCCTAAGCAGTTTTGGGTTATAAAATTACTAATATTTATATCGTCAAAAATATTTTGATAAAATATTAATAATACTTAGGTACTTACTTAATTCGATTTGGCGATTTCGTAGAAAAAATGTGACGTCACACTAGGGGGGAGGGGTTTGCCAAATGTGACCAAATGTGACAAGGGGGGGGGGGGGGGGAGGGGTCAAAGAACCTAGAAATTCGTGTGACGTAATTAATGGATGACCCCTTACTATCTAATTTACTTTTATTGCGTGTGTGTTGAGGATGAGAATATAAACAAGATTAGTTATTATAAGCAATGAAACTTTCACAGTTTAAGTATTAAAGACTATACTAGTAAGAGCCACTTGCACCATTCCACTAACCCGGGTTGACCGGTTAAACCTGGAGTTCCCATGGTTACAGTACAATTTGACACTGGGTTAACGGTTTAACCGCTTAACCCCGGATTATATAGTGCGATGGTGCAAGTGGCGCTAAGATAACATGCAAACGAAGTCGTGGAGTTCCATGGTGGCAGATACTCTTAACACATTTCATCCGCAGCTATTGATGCTGACCTTCCAAAAAGCGTAATTAACCTGTATGTTAGTTAACAAAGGATTGTTTGTTTGTTTCAGCAAACCCTCGAAGCGGGCGGGGTCGTCAACCTCGAGAGCCTGGAGGCCAAGGTCGGTACCACAGCAGAGCTGACCTTTCATGAACCTTGTTGTAAAGAGATAAGGTCGTAGTTTGGTTACTGCGTGTTTTCGCTTGTATTCGTAACCCGTCATATCTGGTCGGCATCGGCACGCTCCGTCGTGAAATGATGAAATGGAGGCCTATTCAAGTATTCAGATAGTAGTTTCTTGTTAACAAACGGTTGTGGATATGATTTGCCTGCTGTCAACAGTGACATTTCAGATAGAAAAAATCCATATACATCTATCTGAACATGCCACATTGGCACCAGTTCCCATGAGTCATGACATATAAATATGTATCGGTAAGTACCAGAGATAAGGTTTGTACGGTTTGTATGAATATGTCCAGAGTGAAATTGTAAATTTTGTATACATATTGTAAAGTTGTAATTTTAACGATTTATTCATATAAACGACTTCAACGCGCTATTCATAAGGTCAGTCTAGCTAGGCAATTGTGCCTAGATTTCTTTCTAAGTACTCTTTGGCGCTCCTCATAGACGGTCTTCAAATATTTACGAGTACACAAGGTTTTAGCTTAGGTAAATATCGTGATCCTAAATCACATTCACTCACTACTGTTTTTTCAAATCGTCTATAGCTGTATATGTAATTATTCAGCTGAAGTCTTCTGCCAATACCCCAGCTATTATTAAACTCAAGCCCCAGGCCTTAATGGCCCCTTTGCGATTACGTTCGGTGGATCTTATACATTTGCAATACGGTTTACGAATTGTCCGTTAACAGTGTGGACGGCACATTCATCTCTAAAACATTACACATGCGTAAGTGGTATTATGTCTTACCCTGCAATTTGCCGATAAGGGGCGTGTTCAGATATTTTAATTGTAGCTTGCGATATCGCGTGGCTTGTGATATGGCGATCCGTAGAATTTTGCATTTAAAATCGTACAACTATTAAATGGTAAATACTTTATTTTCAGGCAACAATTCCCCAAAATGTACGCATGTATGTATGTTTATGTCTCACATTCTTATTATATTTTTTTAAACAATCGATAAAAAGCCAAATGAAAAAAAAATGTACGACGGATGCTACGAAAAGTCACCGAAGTATTTTCATACATTATTAAAGGATGACTCACGTTAGACCGGGCCGTGTCCGGGCCGGAGCTTCCGGAACTTACTTTTCTATGACATGACAGGCGATCACTTGATGGTTTCCATAGAAAACGATGCGCCGGAAGCTCCGGCCCGGACACGGCCCGGTCTTGCGTGAGTCATCCTTTAAGTTTTGTCATCGTTTTCGACCAACGATTGCTATCGTGGCTAGGACCTCTGTAAAGTAGCCGAGATGTTAAGAACTGTAATTAAAACGTCATGAACACGGCCTCAATTCTGCCAGCGCTACAATCTACCGATCACATACAATGCAGCCTGTAATCTCCACCATACGAATTATCTAAAACAAACGAATGTTCCGTTTACCACGACACTAATCGCTGGTACACTTTCTCTAAATACTGGTATTTATGGTACAGTTAGCCTACAATTAAATGGGACTTAAGTGCTCGATTATACGTATGGTAATTTATCAAAATGATGATGTATCTCCGTTTTGCTTTTAAAATAAATAAATATGCGTGAGGTTCCGCACAACACAGCAAATAAAATATGTTAGATAAGAAACTATACCTAAACTCTGAATACAGAGTTTAAAGATTGTTATGATTTTGGTTCGATTGAAAAAATTGACAATACCTAGCTGGGAGAGTTACAAACGCCTTAATCACATACTCAATTAACATGTAAATGGAATATATAGTAGATAAAAACTATTGATAGATTTGATGGTGTTTGGAACTTTAAACCGAGTGCAGTTTTGCTTTTGGCGGTTGCGTGAAAGAGAGCTTTTATTTTAATTTTATTATTTGAGAAAAGTGGCCTTAACACTCAAACTTGCGATACCATCGAAGAGCTTTACTGGCGCATGAGACATGGTCTAGAGTTAGACCAAGAAAAGTATGCAGCGATTTTGATAGCCCACGCAGTGCAAGTGTTATTTATACGTCATAATTTCATAGAAGTTTGACGTTTAATATAACACTTGCACTGCATGGGCAGTCGAAATCGCTGCAGACTTTTCTTGATCTAACTCTAAATTGTCGTCGTTCGCACATAAATGAACTGAACTGTGTCGAGGGCATCGGACGCTTAGCTTAATTAGTGCCTAATTACCAAGGAAAGGAAATGCCATAAACAACAGGCCGTTGAACAATGGGACGGAAACCTTAGCTACTCGGTTGGAACATCCAACTCTTTGCCTATAATACTGTTTACCCTTTATTGTGTTATATTTAGACTTTTCTATTGGCGAAGTTGGTGGTAGTAATACAAGCGTGAAAATATGAAGTTGAAAATACGACATCTTCATACTATTTGGCAGCTGCCAACTGTCAAATATGCAATATGTCGCACAACCAATACTGCCGCTAAGCCAATAAAAGAGCGCTATCTCAAAAGAAAATTCATTTATCATATTATATTCTTATATTTAATTCCATTTTCAAAATCATTTGTTTTTGAGATAGCGCTAGAGGGCAGAATAGGGCGGCATCGGCACCACAGTCATGCACGAAGCGAGTAGTAAAACTAGTGGCTTTGTGGGCCCGTAGACCTTGCGAACCCCCATGACCCCATGAAAAAAAAACGAAAAACTAAATTGACAAAAAAAACCATGTGTTATAACGAACCTGCTCATAAAATGTCATGAGGATCAGTTGAGAAAAGCGATCTGTAGAGTAGAACAGTCGGTCATACAAAAGCATTTTTTTCCAAGCTGAAACGGAGATCGCGCTTCTCCGTTGCTCTGTCAACTAAGTATGATTTCGTTAAATCATTTGTTGTTTGGCTGACTGCGCGACGCAAAGGAGCCCTACGTGAAACTGTCAAGATATACTAAAAATTTCCCAAAAATGGCTCCCAATTATTTATGAATAGGACTCTAGGTGTGATTAAGTACATAGTTTTTGAAGTACAAATCGAATTCAAAATACGTGTGGGCGGGTGAGTTGGTGGGCGCATGCGCGGTCATGATTAACGCACGGTGATTTACTAATAGCATTGTTTAGACCGCCTGCCAGGGGCCAGGGGCTGACTCGTTGTGCCATACTTATTGTTTCCATTACAAAGCAGACCTTGACATTATTACATTGAGTCGGAAAAAGAAGCATGGTGTCCTGCTTTTTGATATTACTGTTACGATAAACTGGCACCCGTACGTCTAACATCGTACGTAATGTGGTGACACCTATAATCGTACTTCAGAGACCTCCAACATTTTCTCTGTATATAAATTCCTTCCTTTTTGAAAGAAAAAAAAAATAAGATCCGCGCTATAAAAATATTGATAATTATTTCGATTCATGATAAATGACTCGGTAGTTTCACTACACACACACACACACACATACACACACGCACGCAAACACGCACGCACGCATACACGCACGCTCGCACGCACGCACACGTGTACACACACACACACACACACACACACACACACACACACACACACACACACACACACACACACACACACACACACACACACACACATAATCTGCTAAACTTATAATCATTTACGATATTTACCGTTCGCAAAGGACTTTTAAAAACGTATAAAAATGTTTGCATAAACTTATTGAATAGAGCGGTTGCTTTTATTTTCTTGTTTGAGCGCGACCGAGAAATTCACAACGACGCGCAGATTTGAGCTCTTCAAACCACCGATCTAAACGTGACCCCGAGGTACGTGGCTTACAATTTACACGTACCTAACTCGGAACACAAAGAATATTTCTAGTTATAATATGTTTTTCGAACCAAATAAAGTGTGATGAAAACGTAAAATTCACGTGTGACACTATTTTTACTCGCAGTCTCCTCGCCTCGCCTCGCCTGATCTATTTTCGCGTTACAAAAGTTTCTGGGATACAAGGATTATTTACAGATATGAATCTCACGGGAAATAGAATCGATTGACGTCTTCCGAAAAAAAACTCTTTCTTAATACAGGTTCTCGTCGACAAACGATTGGAATAGCCGTGGAACTGGTTCCCAATCAGCCCCAATAAAGGTAACGCACGAGACTGCATCGGGATGATATATTTATGACCGCGGAATGCATACTAATGCGTGTGCCTGTTTTTAGTACAGTGAAGATACGATTATTATAAACAGTATTTTGAATCCATGCCAATAAAGACCTCGCTAAAGACCTGGCCAATATGACAATCCACAAACACCAAATTAAAAGAAATAATGCAACAAGATGCTACGAGACTATTTCCATACATTATTGAAGTTTCGATTGGCGTTTTCTATCAACAATTGTCACCTTGGCTAGGGCCCCTGCTGGACGCCTGTAGATTAGATGAAGGCGAAGTCTAAGATATAGCATATTATTACACACTTTTATTTAGCTTCACTGCGTATATACCTATATCTCTTTGTAACTATGGTGCTTCAAATCTTGTTACTTAAATTTGAACCAATTCTGGTCTGATATAGCTGAAATTTCGCATACTTCCATATTTCCGATGACAATGCAACAATACGAGTATGCTAACATGGAGCTGATCTGATAATGCAGTCGGAAGGTACCTAGCCAAAGGAATTCTTCGATGGAAAAACATATAAAAACATTGAGTTTAGGCTCATTTCAAAGATCTCGAGAAGTACTTAATAGACATGCAAAGGAGAGAAAGTACAGTTGGCAATAAAAGTGTGTATCAAAAAGTATTTTTGGCGGTTACTTGTCCTACAACCTACATAGAATTATTTTTTAGTCCCTGTGTACACAAAGTACTGCAAAAATACTATGATCGTGTTTCCGCAGTAAGATGGCAACAACGGCTTGTGCCGTTAATTGAGACGTTGAAATATGCTTTCAGATTACCGGCTTAATGTTATTGGGAGAACGATCGGGCTTTTTGTTCAAGATGTTCAGCAAAATGCAAGTGAAAGCATACAGTATGCCCGATTCGAACTTTAAGATACGTCAATTAATAGATCTAGAAACGATATGGATTAGATATAGTACAGTCATTATATCCAAAAAACCGACCCTACCCGTGAATAATTAGTTCTTGGATTTTTTTTTCTTAGGTCGCTCGGGGGGGGGGTCACTGGGAGTGTAAATACTGTAAATTCAAAAAGTAGACTGAATCAGGCTCCTGCGTATATTCGAAAAAATTTTTTTTTCCAAAAAAAAACGGTTTTTCTTGAATAACTCGGCCATTTTTGATTTTACAGTAAAACCGTGAGGACAAAAATTGTAGGAAATTTGATTCTCTACGTTCTTCAAACAAAAACGTCACATTTGACACTGACATGTCTAATCCATATCGTTTCTAGATCTATTAATTGACGTATCTTAAAGTTCGTATCGGGCATACTTATCGGTTTTGAATTGAGTTAGGTACCAACGTATTGCAACATGGCACTTGTAATGACAAAGTGTGGAAATATCATCATAAATGTAACATTTCTAAGAAAATATGACCTTTAAGTAAGTATAATTAGAAATTTTAAAACGAAGGCACACAGCGTCAGTAAAGAGATGGGTACATTGTAATTTATTCTCCATAATTTATCATCATATCATAACTAAAACATAAGTAAATTATCAGCAAATTATCAGTCTATTTTTTTATCACGAAACAGTTATCCTTTTTACACTTCGCGCGTTCTAAATACGAAACTATACCAATATAAATCTGTAACAATCCGCACATACACACAGCATAATCGACTTTATGTCATTGCAATAAAGACGTTGATGGGTGCCATAATTTCGCAGTTTGGTCGCAGTAAAACGGTGTAGTTATAGTTAATAAGAAAATGGCCGCATCATTTGCGTAACGAGCGTCTAGCAGAGGGCCTACCGCGAACCACGTTTGACGTGTTGCTTCCCTGTCACACTTACGTACGATGTTACAAGTGCGACAGAGAGGCAACACGTCGAACGTGGATCGCGGTAGACCCCCTGCACTCGCTTCTCGGAACAGGAGGTTTATATGTTTATATCAGTAATTCAACTCCATAACACGTTCATCAAACTATTATCCATGAAACAAAATAAGGGTCTGATCTTGTATTTGCATTTACTATTTCAGTTTTGATAAGTAGACTCGGCAAGATTTTCCTTAGGCATAGTAAGTGTTTATACCTATGTTGATTAGTTATTTTTAATGTAGTCGAGGTACTGCTTTCACGCTTTGTAGATACAGTTTTTGTTTATGCTCGGCGCTAAGTGCTTTCAATGATACCTACGTTCATTATTTTCTTATTTACTTACCACCAGGATTTTCTTTAAATCAATGAGAGTTTTCATACCGGCTGCCTCGACATCGTAACTGGAGTTAATAAAAAATCATGTAATTTTTCCAACACTATTCAATAATATATAGTCTTTTAATTTTACTTTTAGTCAGTTTTACTTCACAAATTCTATATAATATTTCGGGGATCTCGGAAACAGCTCTAATGATTTCGATAAAATTTGCTACATGGGGGTTTTTGGGGGCGACAAATCGATCTAGCTAGGTCTTATCTCTGGGAAAACGCGCATTTTTGAGTTATTATATGTTTTCCGTGCAACGCTCGGTCTTCCAGATATTAAAAATAACACTTGCACTGCGTGTGCTATCAAAATCGTTGCAGACTTATCTTGGTCTAACTATAAACGTTTATTAGACTCTTCTAAAGAAAGTATTTGTAATTTACTATGCATTATGTGTTGCATATATAATAGAAGTGCAAATAAATTACCCAGTTCCGGACAGCTTGTCATTCATTTCGCTTTACTCTATTAACAGCTAAGAAAAGCTACAAGACCGTATATAAAGCTGAAAGATCTAAAATGAGACAGTTGTGATACCTATACCAAAGAGAATAGATAGTATAGAGGGCTATTGCCATAGTACATTTTGTAGTCACGGTACGTTTACTGCCATCTATCGACACACGATTACAACTTAAAATGAAATTGAAAATGTATAAATTCATCCAAATATTAGGTCATTACCTATGAAATTGGCGTTTTGTTCGGAGAATTTCAACGAAACACGAATTTCCATACAATTAATTTTGCGGATATTTTTTTGATGGCTAATTCAAACCAAACAAAATTTTTCCAGTAATTTTTGACACCTTTAAGGTATGTTTTCAATATCTCCATTTCTTGAAAATTGGTACCATTACAAAAATATAAGTAATTTTAATACTCGAACCGACAGCACATGAAAAGACCTATTTTCAAGGCTTAATTCTGAACACTTAACAATAAAAAATAACAATTAATTGTATGTAAAATCGTTGTTTATTGAGTGCACTGTAGTTTTATTGTAATTGTGTATGTACTTTTGTAAAAAAAAAAAAACTAGGATCAGACTTATATCTATGAACAAAAACGCCAATTTCATAGGTAAGGACCTAATATGTATACGGATAAAAGATTTTTAATTTTTATTGTTCCATGCTGACCCATGTTCGTTCACTGATATGTGTTCAAATTGTTAAATATCAAACGGTGTCGTCAAGCCATCTAGCCGAGAATAGGCTAAAGGTATGGCGCCATCTATTCGAAAATGACTTTTTCTTGATTTCCGAGGCACGTTTTTTTCTTAGACTTTATTTATCTTATACGGAGTTACATATATCTTTGCCTATACTATACTATACTCGTAGGTGTTCACATACTAGCAATGCGTTATGGGGCATTGTGATCAAGGCGTAGGTGTTTTAGAACCACACCACCACAATACAATTG
Organism: Cydia splendana; assembly: GCF_910591565.1. NCBI lineage: Eukaryota > Metazoa > Arthropoda > Insecta > Lepidoptera > Tortricidae > Cydia > Cydia splendana. The sequence goes on along the minus strand of NC_085967.1, from coordinate 1,293,140 downwards.
CGTTCACTAACATCCATCTATCATTGCAATAAAGACTGCTCTTGTCTGATCCACAAATGTTCCCTATTGTTTTATCGGTGCGGGCATTTATCATGCGCAAGAGTTTATCTGCCGATGTCGAAGGGCCGAAGGCTTGTGAGTTTGTATTAGCTTTAGCGTAACTTTGTCGCTAATGTAGTGCACAGGAGGATATGTATTAGGCAGTGAATTGGTAGAATACACACCAAAGAGACAACGATCCTTATTTGTTCATTCTACAAATAAGGATCGTTGTCTCTTTGGTACGCCCTTCTAATAACGAACGGAGTTGTGACTATTATATAATATGGGGCCAAATTCGACATGTACAACTGTCGGATTTCGCATCCACGTAAAATCAACAGTTGATTTTATTACATGTTGATTCGATCAACTGTGGATACCTAATATTATTTGGTACAACAAAACTCATTACTTACATGAAAAAAATAATTAAACAAAAATCAACTTTGTTTTATTACTCCTATACGGTTTATAATGACTCTGAACTCGGGGTGGTTCGGTTTAGTTTAATTGTCACCTATCTGTGGATTGCTAATGTCAAATTTTGACATTGTACGTATTCGAGAACTTATTGTCGGATAGGGGTCATGGGTGACTAAAATATTAAATAAATGTACGGTTTATTTCAGATGGCCAGCATAGAAGTGTCGCTGGCTGGTCGCCGGCGCAGCGCGGGCGGACGCGACTCCCGTGAGCTTGACGCGCTGCGCACCACGCTGAGTGACAAGGATGCGCTTATACACAGGTAACCTAAACTGAAAATCGTAATTTTAGACCAAAAAAAGTAAGACAATGTTGCCACTGCAATAATTTGTTTGTAAAATAGTAAATTCCTTTTTATAAATAAACACGCTAAAAGATAATTTATTTATTGGTAATTTTACTCCTACGATTTAAAAAAGTACTTTTTTTTACTTATTTTTACATAAATACAAGACGCGCTAGTAAAAACTGGCAATATTGTCTTACTTTTTTTGGTCTTAAATTACGATTTTCAGATTAAATTTAAATCTTGGTCAAATAGAACTGTGTCAAAGTGAAAATAGAATAACAAGATTTTTTCAAACATTTAATTTTTCATATACCTACGTTTCTGTCGCTGACTGTTGCAATAAATCTTCATAGCGTTCTTTGCACCGTTTGTACAACTTATCACGATGTCTTTAGGCGTTCTTGGCGTGTAAATGGTTTAACACTTATGTATAAACAAGCGTCTTTTCTATCTCGCCAAAAGACGGATTAACCGACAAGCAAATCCAGCACATGCTTTCTACGTTTACGTCAAGAGGAGCGGTACCAAATATTACGGACGGAGAAAGGAAAGCACCATATTCTAGAAAATCGAGAAATGCTTAAAGCATAGAAATGTCCTGCTTGTGTATGTGTAGTGACATGCTTGATTCCCACTGAACCTGAGAAAATTCAATTAGTGTCAGCCTAATATGGCCAGATCTGGCCGGAAACGTGCTTTCCGTATACCGCACGATTTCTACAGTATTGTTGCCTTGTATTATAATTTATATAAAGCCCTTAGAGAAAGTTTTACAGAATTATCATTGTAACCCTATAGGTACAAGTAAGTACCTATAGGGTTAAAATGGTAGGTAACCGCAGGTAGAAATTTAATTCATGTAACGATATCGTAATGCCGAGAATAATGTTCGTTGCAATTTGAATAATAAAATCTCACATGGGAGTAAATTAATAATTAAATAATAAAAGAAAATACAAGATCTGTCACTTTGTTTAGAAGTTTTCATACGTAGTGATATCGGTAGTACTATTAGTTATGCTGTGGTGATACCGTAAAATGGGGTGAGTAGGCGCAAAACTGACATTCAAACCTCGATAACATTTTATTTTTACATATGCAAACTGAATGGTGTATATAATAAGTGTTCCGGATGTTTGTATTTTAGTTTTTATTTTATTTTGGGTAGTTCATAACTTTGACGACAAACAGGAAAACCCACCTCACCCCGTAGTCCCTCGTATTTGGGGTGAGTTGGGTTTGCATACAAAGGTGATTTTGGAAGATTGTCGGATAATTTTTATTATTATGAGTAATTACTATAGCTCCATTTTAAATTAGAATACATTATTTTTGTAGCAGTAGCCTTAAAAACCCATATCACCCCCCTTTCAACCCTTCTCTCCCCATTCATAACCCAACTCTCCCCGCGAACCCTACTCACCCCATTTTACGGTAATTGATATGTAGATGTAAAGACAAGGTTTAGGTTATTAGTTAAAATTAGTGAATCGATCTACTCTTTCGAATCATTTCTATGCTAATAGAGTTCCCATTCACACGATCTCATTTCTCAAAAAAATATAATCTGTCTCGACCATCTTCGACTGTATTTTGTTTATGTGCTTTAATGTAAGGCGATATAGACATAAGTTAGCGACGCTAGCGTAGCATTTTGCACGTAAAATGGCACCTAATGTGGGGTGTTGAGCGTCTTAATATAGTCGAGCTAAAATGTCATGTGAACTTTTTTCACTCCACCAGCCCAAACGGAAAAGTCCATCTAAAGTTACTTCTTTATACAATACATAATGAGTAGTGATGTACCGACTATTGATTTGGCCGACTAGCCGACTAATCGGCGCTCGAATGGCCGATTAGTCGGCCGACTAGTCGGCTAGTTGGCCAGATCATTAGTTTCGTATAAGTTCAGGTGAAAAACAATAGTTTTGCTCCTTTGGTTGCGCTATTCATCATATCTTGCTTGGCTAAAAGGTGTTTTTCTACAGGTTCAAAGACCTATCACAAGAATCCTCGTTCAATTTCTGTCTTTAGTTCTTTTATTTTGCGATCCTGAGCAGACCGTCAGTACAGCTTGTAGGAGGTATTTCCAAGGCTCTATTTCCCGTAAGTAGTCGCCAGTTAAGAACCTATCCCCTGTGGTCAGCGTCTTTACGAGCAACGTGCCCTAAGTCTCTAAATTTTGCAATAACATAATTAGTTCCTCATGGCTCGACCATTAAAAAAAAACAAAAACTGAATAATAATAAAAAAAATTAACTATCGAACTTGCACATGAAATTACACGAGAATCAGTTGAGATCGACCAGGCCCCAATTTCACCACGGCTACAATTGTCAGTGACATATGTCGAGCGACAATTGTCAAGCGACAGGTGACATATTACAATTTTATAAAATATTTTCTATAGACATAGGGGCTGTCCATAAATTACGTCATCGATTTTTGACGATTTTGGACCCCCCCCCCCCCCCCCTATAATCATCCAAAAATCATGCTTCAAATGACCCCATTTCCTCCTACCTCATGCTACCGTCATCCGATGTGCAGACCCCCCCCCCCCCCTAATTTGAAATGACGTAATTTATGAATAGCCCCATACTTACAAACATGACAGGCATTTTGCTACAATTGTATGTATTACAATTATGTCGTGAAACAAGAATTATTTTTTCTAGTCGACATATTTGTAGAATTGTCGGTGAATCTTGACAGGAAATGAGTTATATGTCGGAATTTCGTGACAATTGTCGTGTTTCTTGTGACAATTGTCATAAACTTAGCAAGAGAAATATCTGTCTTTTTCCGATATAATAAAGTTTTTTTTAATAATACAATGATGGTGGCAAACAGGAATACGGCCCGCCCGATGGTAAGCGGTAACCGTAGCCCATGGATGCCTGTGACGTCAGCAACAGTGATGTTTTACAATTGTCGCACCTGTCACCGTGGTGAAATTGGGGCCTGGGGAGCGATTTTTGAATTTCGATTGCTCGACTTCGTCACTCGGAAATCGGTGGAAAACGGCGAAATGCTCATTTTTGAAATACGAGCGATAGAAATATGGAATCGAGTGGTATTGACCACTCGTTTTCAATTCTATTCGTAGAATTTAAATGCCTATATAGTAGTGGAGATATTATTGAACGAAATACACGAAATCTAGCGGTCAAAATTCAAAAATCGGGCCCCTGTAGAGAAAAACAAGATCCCACCAACATATGATAACGATCAAACGGTCAATTATATGAACAAAAGTTTTCGTATGCACCCTGAATAGGTATTTTAGTAAAATAAACATAAAACATATGGTAAATATTGACTGTTGATTTCTTTTTTTTCTGTTTTTCTTTCACTAATAAAGTGCCGACTAATCGGCCATTTTTGCCGACTAGTCGCCGACTAATCGCCGACTACAAATGTGGCCGGATAGTCGGCTTTCCCGACTAGTCGGTACATCCCTAATAATGAGACCGATTAGTCTGTGACCTGAACATTACCCAATGTAGATATGTAAAATATGTTGTCTAAGTTTAGGCTTAATAGTAAATTATATCTTCTACAGTCTAAAGAAGCAGCTAAGCGCGTCACTCGCAGCGGCGCGGCTAGCACCCGGTTCGCCTGGCGGTCGGCGTGAAACGCCAACGGCGTTATCGCCGGAGGAACGGCGCGCGTTAGACGAGCGCGCCGCCGCCGTGCGCGCCGACCTGGACGCGCGCCGGGCTAACATACAGGAGTTGAGGCGGCGGCTTGAAAAAACACATGTTACTGAGTAAGTTTTTAATAGCAAATAAATGGAGTATTTTAAGGCACTTTGAATATTTTTAAGAAGACACCCCGTTCCCTACTTTTGATTAAATTGCACCCTCATTGGAATGCTAATAACATATGTATGCCCTAAATAAATGTATGTGTCTCTTTTGTAAATTACTAAACTGACATACATTCCAGCAACATCGACACACGGATTCAGCAAGCGGAGCTGCAGTACAAGCTGGGGCGAGAAGAGCTAGAGCTACTGACGCTGAGCGAGCAGGCGCGCGCGCTCGCGCAGCTGATCGACCACGCCGACGCCGCCGCGCGCGCCGACGCTACCTACTACAGGTATGATTGACATCAGCAACATAAATTCAATCGCCATGCCCGAACTCGGCCAAGAAAATATGAAAAAATGTAAAACTTCTGCTGTTGGCTGTACTCTAGATTACTTATCGTGTCTACGCCCATGTCGTCTCCTTTAACGTGAATTAACTATTGTGGCGTTTCCGTGTTCCCGCTCTTGGGAAATAGTCGTAATTTATATTGTTAGCGGCTGAACAGGGTGTGTTGGAATTGATAAATCATCTAAATAGCTCACGTCTCGTCTATATACTTAATAGATGTGTGAGGCTATAGGTACTTCGAATATTGTCTAATTCGTGAATTGTTACCTAATTTATTAATAATTTGAGTCTAAAAATTTCTTCATCTTTGTTTGAAGGGTCCATCACTATGCCATCTAAGCCAACTCTGCACCGCCTTACGACCACCATTAACGAATTCATATCAAATTCGTATGAAAATATGATGTGTACACTGTACAGTGACTTAGGTGAATGGATCTGTGCGCGACGGAGGACCTCTCGCCACGGTAAAAATTGCGTGCGCCCGGTGCCGAATATTTGACTAGTCTGACTGTCATTAACTATGTATGTAATGTGGCCCATAGCTAGCATAACACAGACGTTCTAGCAGTTTGTAGGTAGACACCCTGTGAGCGGCTAGATTTACTATCTCACAAGCTTAACACAATCAGGGTCGTGTAAATCGTGCCGCAGTACTGACGAGGTGTTACTCCGCACTTACCGAACGAAGCCAATTGAATGTTTATGCCCAGTATAAATATATTAAAGTTCCAAAGGTTGGTTGGTTATTACAGAGCAAGAGATCTAGTGACATTGGTTTGAGTATGTTTTGGACTTGCCTGAGCAATACAGTTAGGAAGATGCGGCGATAGCCAAATAGTGTGTAATCGTTACGATTATTACGACACGGCTATTGTTCTTTCGTGTTCGCACTAATGTACATTCAGCAGCAGAAGTTGTTAAGCGGCCTAGGTGTTCAAAATGATCTTGAAGCGACTTTATTGTTAAGAGAATAAGAGCGTGTCATGGTAATTATGAACACCTCGCCCGCAAAGCAACTTCTGCTGCTGACTGTATGATATCTGAGAGACCATGTCTTTTACGTCTTTCTCTGCGTAGAATTGTCTAGGGAACGTCCTAAATAAAACTGGAGAAAGCCGATCCCACAGCGATTTGCAATTTGTAAGTTCCTACTTTCTGGTGATGATCAAGGTCTATGCGTAACATCGCACGACCTGTGCATTTCTTATGCATTTTATTATAATAATAGACGTCACTGAAAAATATCAATCATTTGAGTGGTTATAGATCTCAAAAATATCGAAATATGCTTTTGTTAATCAGGAGCCCTATTCGACAAGCGACGTTTGACGTATCGTGTTGAGCTCCGGTTGATGTGGGAAAAATTATAAGTTCTCGAATACGTACTTGCTAATGTCAAAATTAGACATTAGCAATCCACAGTTAGGTGACAACCAAACCGAACCACTCCGGGTTTAGAGTTTAGTTTCGGTTGTACCAAATGATATTATCCACAGGTGATCGAATCAACACTTGATAGAATCAACATGCAATAAAATCAACTGACATTGATTTGACGAGGATGCGAAATCTGACAGTTGGGTATGTCGAATTTGGCCCCAGGTACCCCTTATTATTTACTTTCGTTGTTACTTCTATCGCTAGGTAAAAAACTCGTATGTGTCGGACGGGTTTAATAATTTTCTCGTCACAGTCGACAAAGAGTTGATTGTAGAATAGGTACCTATAAGACCCATAAGATCATTTAATTCCAAAAGCGTCATCTACTCCAGCTACCAAATTTCGAGGCACGATTTTTCCCTTATTACCTCTTCTGGTTTTGGTTGAGAATTGAGATAAAAAACCGGGCAAGTGCGAGTCGGACTCGCGCACGAAGGGTTCCGTACCATAATGCAAAAAAAAAAACGAAAAAAAAGCAAAAAAAAAAACCCATCCAAGTACTGACCACTCCCGACGTTGCTTAACTTTGGTCAAAAATCACGTTTGTTGTATGGGAGCCCCATTTAAATCTTTATTTTATTCTGTTTTTAGTATTTGTTGTTATAGCGGCAACAGAAATACATCATCTGTGAAAATTTCAACTGTCTAGCTATCACGGTTCGTGAGATACAGCCTGGTGACAGACGGACGGACGGACAGCGAAGTCTTAGTAATAGGGTCCCGTTTTACCCTTTGGGTACGGAACCCTAAAAACTAGATATTTTTCCATAACTCGGTGTCGTTTGCATGGCTAATCGTCGCCGTCGCCGCATAAGGCGCGTAAATACGGCCGCAATTACTCGATTGCTCTATTACGTGTGGTTGGTTGTTTGATTTATGACGCGATCGGTTTCCCACGGCGTCTGCGGCGGGCGCCTGGCTGGAATGTCACAGGCTCCGTTTAGAAGGCTTTTTCTTATCTTATCTTGGACAGACTGTACAGTTGCCATCAGATACATCGGAGAGGCCAAAGTGCTCACAAATATCTGAACACGCCCCTATTGTCAAGGCGTTAGAGTGCGTGTTCAGATATTTTTGTGCACATCAGCCGCTCCGATATATCTGATGGCAACTGTACTAGACTATAGAGTCTAGTGAACATTTTTTCAGTGTCAATAGTAACGTTTATTTTAACCAATGTCTGTCGCTCCTTTTGTGACATAAAATATGTAAATAAACAGTATAATTCGACGCTGGAAAGGAGAAATTGGATAAGCGACACGCAGCTAACTTTACGGGAGAGTCAAAAAACTGCAAAACTTTCTAAAAAAAAATCATTAAAATTCCTAATGATGACGTATTTCCTAAATTAGACATTTTATAAGATTATAGTGATGTATTCTACATTATCCTATTATTATTTTACCTTCAAATGAGTTATTTAAGAATTTAGTGTCGCTTAAGCAAAATGGTCGTAAAAATAAATTTAGGTAAATTTATCTTACCGCCATATTTCACAAGAAATTAGTCAGGTAAGAAACTCCAAGGTAAATTTGTTGTCAGAATTGATCGAGTAAAAACTATCTTATTGCAAAGTATGCTTATTTTATAGTCAAGCAAAAAAGTATATACGTAAAATTTTCCAAAAAACAAATCAAGAAAATTATCTAACACTTAGCAACTCGATAAGCTGCTTATGTGACACATTCAACCTATGATACATCTACATTCTATGAGTTTTATAGTTATAAACCACAAGGAAGATTGTCATACCTACGCATATAAAAAAACACCCTTTAAAGAATTTGTGTAGCTTTATTTCAAATAAGAAGTTATGTAACGAGTGTTAAGATAACAAGTGTACCATTTCTATTTGAGACCAAAATTGCTTAATAGGGTCAACTTAATTATGAGGTACCAGTAAGAATGGGAAATTTATATTTGAAACCAAAATAGGAAAAAATAATTATTATCTCGTGTTTTCATACCTGAGATTAATATATTTTTTTCCGTTACTTGGCATTTTCTGATATTATGAAAAATAACAACAAAAAGAAAGTACTTAAGTTAAAATATTACTAGGTAGCTTCCAACAAATTTCAGGTAAAATGGAATAAACGACAAAATTTTTATATCTGAAATTAGGTAAATAATGATAAACGCCAATAATTCACATTTGACAGTTAAGTAAATTTATCCATATGATATAGAAAGCTATAATTCGGTCAGGTAAAAATAGTTAACCGACAGTGAAAGGTTAGTTGTCATAAGGCAAAATTATAAATAAGTAAAAAAAACTCTAAGGTTCATTACATCGAATAACTTTTCATCTAATCTCCACTTTTCAAAAAATTGTTGAAAACTAAGTCGTTTAGTAACATAAATGTAGCAGTGATTCTCCAAATCACCGACTGGATAAGCGACACTAAAGTCGTCAGATGGGTACGAAACCTAGTCCATTCGATGCAGAAAAATCTGGCGATTCCAACGATGTAAATGTCTCTGAAAATATCGCTTATCCAATTTCTCCTTTCCAGCGTCGATATATAATTATATTTAAGTTCTCATTTTAAGTGAATTGTACAAATTCTTATGAGAATAAAGAATCTTTAAACCGAAATGTCACTTTAGGCATTGACAGATCATAACCATATCAAATTCAGATCGAATTCTTAACCCATTATTACAATTAGAATACGCCTCCTGGATGCATTTTTTAAAGAAATGCTTGTATCGTCAGGAATGAACATCGAAATTTTTTTTACTCTTTATCATTTCCTCAAGTTCACAGAGAAACAAAGTAACGACGACTGTCACATGTCATCTCATTTCCCTGCACATCGTCGTACTCAAGCAAGCGCTCGTCATCACGCGTTATAGAGCGTACGATCTAGATTCCGCACTCATATCATAACCGTACTAGACTTCGCAGAAACAAGCACAATGGTAGAGCTACTCGGTTGTTAAGGCTGGATTTACGTTAGCTATGTGAAGAACGCTTAGTACAGTCAGCGTCGTATAGTAGGTAGCATCCAAAGTATATGGAGCTGACTGTACTAGTTACTTTAATTATTTATGTATGAAGTTATAAACATACCTACTATGTACATTAGAATTTAAATATATTTAAGTAGTAATAGTAAAAGTTTTACGATCTTGTAATTGGCCATTCTTAACAATAATGCTTCAATTGGCTTGTTTCTTCCTGATTCGTTAGGAGTGGCCAATTACTATGTAGTGGCACTAGTGGCCAATAACTATAGCACCCTACTAAGTATCTACTGTCAAATACCATGTTTGTGTAAACCTAGCTTAACTCTAAACTCCAACCCTTCCTAACGGTTCACGCCTTGTCTTGACGAGCTGAATATTCCCATAACAAATTACTATCTTCATCTAAAAACAAAAATTTTTCCACTAGGACAGTTCTGCCATATTCAAAAAGGTCGTAAGATGTTTTGAACAATAACTCCATATGTCATTTTGTATAAAAATGGTGCTAGACATGTTTCACACGACAGATCGTGTCAACATGTCGTTTTATTCTGTAAACGATTCAAAAGACGATAACGTTAAATATGTATGACACTAGCATAGAGTTATATATTTGACAGAGGGAATGTCACTTAAGACAAACTGTGACACTGCAATGGCGGACGGTTTGAAAGTGTGCGTGTAGACGAGTGATACCATGTAACACAAATTCTCCCCTGATGGTGAAACAATTATTTTCAATATCATCCTTGTTTTCAAATATTAAAATAGGACAGATTTACGTTAAAAATAAAAAAAGTGTGTATCTAACTGATTTTACTGATTTTTTTTATTTTTTTTGTGATATGCCTACTTGAATAAACTATTTTTTATCTTTATCTTTATAGGTCTTGAAAATGCGCATTGTTGCACAATTACTTTGTGCAAATATTATTTTCAATACCTAATGATATTTAACTTGTAACATACCTATCTGGTTTTAAACAAAAAATAAATATAAGGTTAATGTACTAGTACTCGACATGTTAATGCCCAATAGATGACACCTTGCTGTCACCTCTATTGACAATGACTTAAGTTTCAAGATGACTTGTACTGGACTGTGACCGCGTCGAGCACCATGTGTATGTTTACCTTACATAACAAATAAACGTTAACTATCAAACATTATTCATGCAAACGTCTTTAATCTGCTTATTATCGGGAAATTACCATACCGACCTAGTTTGATATGCAAAATCAATAATTTAGCTATTTACCTAAATATCTTAAATGATCTCTTATATACATAATGATTTAATAAGAAGGGCATCAATTACCCTACTTTCGGGAAATTACCCTATTCAACTTACTGGTCACACTCCTGTTTCGCATTTATAAACAATGAAATATGGAGATTTGATGTACTATACCGTGATAATTGATAAAATTAGCTATGAAAAGTTATTCCGTCACTTTTTTTCTTTCGATCGGTACACTTCTTGCAGGATTTAACTACGCATGCCGGCATATTTTACATTTTTCTTGGACAAATTTACTTCACTGACGTTTCGATCCGTCTGACGGCAAATTGGTGGATGAGGGCATTGAGATAACTGTCAATGTGTGTGTGTCACGCGTAAATACTAGGAAATTGGTGGATGATGGAATCACAGTTTTTGTCTTAGCAAAACTACGTCCGTAGTATTCTAGGTCCATGGACACTAGATGTCATTATAGAGGGTGAGAACAACGGATGAAATGTAAATGGGGTTTTTTCCGATATTGATATTGCAATTTTATGGGTGTATCATGTCTAGTTGTAGAGACTTTTATGCTGGATGTTTAAGCAATTTTCTATTTTATTGTGATTCGTGAAGGCGCCTTTTAATTTTACGTTAGCTCACATAATCTCCTAAGGCCCACCATACATAAAAATGCCATTTGAAATATAGTTGTTTTTATTTTCGTTTTAAAATCGACCGAAACAAAATAAATGCAACTTTGTTCCAATTTAAAATGGTTTAAATTTGTAGTATGTAATGTAATGTAATTAGTACTATGGGTAGACCCATGGGCCTTAGGTACGAGGATATGATACGTACAGTCACGGACTTTAATAATTGTTGAACCATTTAGGGTTTACTTTACATTGGACATTTCATACCGTTAGTATTGACAACCAAATTAGCTTGGACCCTAAATGGATCAACAGCAATTAAAATCCATGACTGTCCACATATATCGCATTCATTGTTACATACCTAAGTACACAGGTTTGAAACAACATACAAATTAATTGATAGGTATGAGCAACTGTTCAAACCGGAAGTCGCACGTCTGAATCCTGCTCAGTTTATTAGTGTCAGCTTGTAAAATATTTCATGTAGGATATTTATATAAATTAGAATATAAAGTAGGTATTCCTGTAGCATCATTACCTACAAAATAGAAGTCATCCGTCATTCGGCGTAGTCGCATTTATCAGGTTAAATGGAATTATTTATTTATTCCCCTTTATTGCACACTTAATACTGATCCTCATGTAAGGAAGTATTGAATTACTGTAGGTATTAAATAGTAAATGTGATTAATTTAAAACGCAAGGATAATCTGGAGTCGTGGAGATTAAAGGCCTTAGCCCCGAAGCGGGACATTTTAGGCTAATAATCTTCTTCTTCTTCTTTAAGTGCCTTCTCCATCCCGGAGGTTGGCGACCTTATGTCTATATGCCATTCTATCTGAAGTCATGCGAATTAGTTTATCTGTACTGCCCACGTCCAACCAGTCTCTTATGTTCCGTGTCCATTATATTCTCCTTCTCCCCGTCCTCGTGGGAGGCTAATAATCATCTTTCGTTAAATCTACAAAATACCTGAACTAAAATGCATTAAAACGATGAGTGAGTGAAACTATTACGCACTTATTTTATTAATCTTCGCTGTACCTACTTTGTGGTAAGGTATGCAAAATATTTAGGTGTTTTGTATCAACATTTTTGTAGTATGTACGTATTAAGTACCTATTTAAGTACAATATTTACAAAAAAAATAGGTACAGTTGGGAGAGAAAAATAAGAATAAAAAATTTCAGCAATGCTTTCAGAATATAATCTTAAATCTTAATTCACCGCTTGGGTAAGTACAAACTTTTATATGTAGTTTGGTTTCTGTTTAAGATTAATGAATATATTATTATGTGTATTTATATATGTGCGTGTATTTTTATTGTGCTCGTGCACAAAAAGTCTCCTTGTTTCGCATACTACTACCCCTACTAAATTCAACTTTACGACTAATCTTAAAAATAAATAATATACCTAAACACATCAATCTCTGCTATGACATATCTTTGTGAGAAACGTTGTCAAATACGTAAGATATTTAATTATAAAATAGTTACGAAATGTGTAGTAATTGTTGTAAAAAGCGTGAAAAGGCTGTGAAAACTGTACTTTTGTATGCATTACAAGCTATTGTATTAACTCGTAGCTAGTTGTAGAGACATATAAAAGATCACCTTAAAGATACTTATCATTTAGGCAGAGATGTATTACGTAGTACATGTGTACTCGTGTTGAGTAGATTGATAGCATTATAGAGTCCATCTAAGCTAACGGGGAAGCTAACAGGGTGCATGTGGAACCAATTTCCTCCGAAAATATACGTTTATAAATAGAGTGGCGCAAGGAACCGTACTTTGACTGTGCAAAGTCGGAGCAGCGCTTGATTAGACGGAATCTAGTTAGCAAGTAAAGTGAGCATGTACCAATAAACTTTTTTACTAACTTCGTCATCAAATTACAGAACGTATAAATTAAAATTGAGCTTATAAAAACAGACACGGTAATTATCTCGTTCCACTTGACAACCAAAAAAACTCGCCATCAAGTCAATCAACAGTTTTTGTCACCCGATGACCAAGTCTGACATAACTCTTCATTTCATCTGACCACCATTATATGTTCCCATTGCTTGCGCGGGCGCAAGACTCTTGAGATCCCCTGGGTAACCAGTGTATTGTGGCGTTTAGATGTTTATTATTTATCCATTTAACGGCTTCCTACTTAGCCTAAGTAGTTCGTAGTGACTCTACGAAGCAAGAAGTCCCTAGATCGAATCCGTCTGTCTGAGCCTTAGACTCGCCTATGCTTGGTTAGCGATAGGAATGAGACAGAAGATGAATGGGCTAAATAAAAGTAAGAATTTGCATTACATGAAGCAGTGAAAGTGTGTAACAATAGTGTCCGTGGTAACTGACAAAAGATGGAAACCGCTTCCAGCCAGCGTTGCGTATTATTAGGCTTTGATTGTTACAACTTTATAGGAATTGTAAGGCCTGAGAAGTGTCGATTGCAAACCCATGTTCAGTTGAGATTTTTCTCACACTTCATAGCAGACATGAATTGCTTTAATTATTTATAGTTAATGTTGATTGTGTGTTCCGTTGTTCAAGAGTTGAATGGGATTGTTCCCTGTGAATAAACGAAATTGTTTTACGGTGATCATGAGATCAAATTTACGGAAACATGGAATAATTATGTTTGTTTATGCGTTTATAATTATTTTTAAATCAGCAAACTACTCATTAGAAGAGCTGAATTCAATGTGACATGACAGATTGTTTTCTTCTAGAATAGAAAGAAATATGCGTTGGAAAGAGGAAGGTAAGATTAGAATAAAAACTGCCTACATCCTACACCTCATATGGCCTTATTAAATACATAAAAGTCGACCTTAATCTACATATTTTAAAGTTCACAATGCAATCCTACATATAAAATCCGCACGTAAAGCAATTCATAGTAACTTATCCGGCAATTACAACCACCGCTTCCAGCAACCTTTCAACCAGTTACATAAGGTCATACGCGCTAAGGATTTATAAAGAGGACTAGATACGTTTTGTACGTGAGATAGTAGTAACATAAACTCAATGAGCTGACCAGTAATAGACTTTAGGTAGTGGCAATAAGGTTTAAGAACGGTTAGTTAAATTTGTTGGGGATAGTACAGCGCCGCCGCTTGATGTATTCCCCTTGAAACAGTGTATTCGCAGTCAGTAATCTAACTGCATAATAGAGTCACAGGCCAATTAGAACGTACCTATTCTGATATCAGAATGACATTTAACTGATCTCATTCACTCACTCTACATTCACCGTCAGCCAATGAGGGCGTTAGGATTCTATTAAAAAAATATATATTAAAGGAAAAATTGAAAAATTCACCGTTTCGGGCAAGACTCGCACTTGCGACCTTTCGGGACTGAGCTAGCAAAACTTACCATAAGCGTACGAATAGGTATGTCCATTCTTTCCTTTTTGCTTACACGCCTTAGATATGGGCATAGCGACATCTACTATAAGATTCTATCTTAACGGTACCAGAGTCCCTAGTTATATTAAAAAATTTGCATTTTTATATATAAAAAATTATAGTATCGCTCGCAGATCTGTTTGAAAAATAATTTAATCACACTGAGAGAAAAATCATTAGTAAACTATACCAGGAATTAAAAAACAGTTCTGTACTGGGGGAAAAAATGAAGTTTAGTAATAGTTATAGACGTTTTACTATTTCTGTAAAGTTTATTTATTTCTACAAACAGCTCAGTAATCCTAATTCTAATTTCAACAAACAGATAATAGAAATTGCAAGAACTAATAGAAATTGCAAAAGTCAATTTGTTCCTATTAGTTGACTCTCCTTGTCCCCGGATTAAGTTTATTTTTGTAATTCTAAGTGTGTTTTTGTTATCCTTTTGTCTGAGTGCAGGTTTGCTCAAATATCATATTTTCCGCGTCTAAGAGAGACCCCACACTAGCGTCTCCCGAGTGTCGGCGTCTAGTCAACTCTAAGGTTGCTGCTCGACGCAACGTTGTCGCAACTGCGTAGCGACTTGGTAGCGACACTGTTCCATAGCGCCGATTAGACGCAGACGCAGAAAAACGCTAGTAGTACTTAGTTTGTTATTTATTTATAAGATTGCTGCGCCCTTGCAGGGTCCATATTATGTATAGGTACCTAATACCTACCTAATATTATGTAATATGTTTGCAATAAATGCTTTTGACTTGACTCTCTAAACCGTTACCGTAGTCCAGTTACTGTTTCAGGCGATGTATACCTTCTATGTAGTCAGCATCGTTTTTGCGGCAATAAATCAAATAAAATAAAAGGCATTGGGCTAGCGTGTGATAGCCGATCGATGCGCATACATTTGGGGCCCGAGTCGGCGCGATGCATAAAACATGCGCTTGCACATCTACAGCGACAGATGGCAGCAGGGTTGCCAGATTTATTGTGAACTTATTTGACAAATTAAACAATCTGAGATGTATGATTGCTATTACAATATTTTATTTAGTTTATCATATTTTTAGTACTCAAATATATGTTTTTTAATATGAAGGTAATATGCTATATAGTTTCTCTATGGGCCACTAATGGGCTTAGTTGCCTGAAATAAAGTTTTTCATTTCATTTCGACAAGAAACTTTATTACGAAACGAACCTAGAATCCGTCTTAGCTAACTTAGCTAACGCAACAACAACTTTGACACCACAATGTGTGGAAGTACCGTTATAGATGTCGAACTTTTCTAGTACATAATTTGATGTTTGAGATCAACTTTTTGTCACAAAGTCTGTGCAGACTTAGCTTGGTTCAATTCTGACTCTCACTCTTTTCTATTTCAAAAACTTGACTATTTCAAAAATACTCAAATAAGAACTCTAAGGATCTGAAGTGTTTTGAGCGAGGATTTTTTGTAAAATGTAGATAAAATGAAACTATAAAGACTATTTTATATACCTAATTCTTGCCAAATTTTTTTGGAGGAGGACGCCTACTAATTTAAAAATATCTCCTTCGCTTTCACCCCAAACTTGAAAAAAATACGGACAGTCAATCATCGAATTTCCATGTTCGCGATAGTCCCGAATTCCGATAAAATTCCTTATAAGCCAGAGAGGCAACCCTATCTATCATTGATTTATCCGATACCCGATAAGGTTCGCTGAGATATGATTCTGTGCTTGATAAAATTGAAATTCTGACGTTTTACATTGCTGCCGAGTTAGGTATGTGAGTAAAGCTGGACATTGCGGATATTTCATATGAATAGAATAGAATAGAATACCATTTATTTCAGTATAAGTACACAGTTATACAAAACAAAACATACACAGAAAGAAAGGAAAAAAACACTTATAACTAACTTGTACACTGTAAATATACACTGAAAAAGGTGAACACTCAGGCATAACATATAAGGCTGTACTTTCACGGTGAATCGCGTAAAAATACATAAGACTCATGTTGGCCCTAGAAATAAGATTTTATCAGATAAATCAGATATCTGACAGATTAACTGTAGTCTGTACTTACCGGTCAATAATGTACTGTGTAGGTACTATTTTTTTACTTTATGGTGCACAATAAACAATATTTGTGGTATTATCTATGAAAAGGGACCTTATTGTCGATGGCGCTTACGACACTAACATCGATGAGCACTAAACGTAGTAGTTTAAAATTGGTGATTCTGGCCCATTTTAGTTATTTTGATTTCCAATTTAGCAATTAAGTTTCTTTGATTACCACCACCATATTTACAGACTTTTACAAGGATTTCATGCATTATTTTCTAGTATGTATAACTTCAGTCCTTGAACTACGTTATTGCTTGACAGAAACACGACGGCTCATTATTTTCTCGATAGAATCTTAAGTTGAAAACATGCCTAACACTGTCTTTATTTCCTTATGTTAGAAGTACTAGGACGAAAATGTATATGAAACTTACTTCAGTCGATAGCTTTTAAGTAAATCTTCATTATTGCTTGTCCTTTTATCGATACGTTACTTTTTTCATTCATCATTTGATGAATTCAACATTTTGCCTACTAAATTACACCCTACGCGGCAATACCTTGCGCCTACTCCTCACGCCAGTACGCCCGTGACCACTGTCAGCGTCAGACCTGTGCTAGTTTAGCGGACGTTTCATAAAATGGGTAATCACAGTATAAATATGCAAATATGTTATACACACAATGTTTTTCAACATACTTACGAAGAATAGCAAAATAATTCTTAAATACGGTGACATTTCAGACATTCGTCCGTCATATTGTCATTTTATAACAAGTTGGGCAGCAAAGGCACACACCCATCTAACCAATCCGGAATTCAGTCACGATTGATAAATTGTGTAAACATATTTTAAAAGGCTATAAAATTAATCAAATTGAATAATTTAGACTGGTCACATTTTTGTAAAAATCGATTTCTACTGGCAAAACATATTACTTTTTGGCAACCGGGTTTTTTAACCTAATTAGACCCCGCTGAATCCGAATTTGCCGGTTGCTTGATCGAATTCTTGACTGGAAGTGAGATATGTGATATTAAAGGTCCCTTTTTTTAGTTTTTCGTAAATAACTCGTAAACGGTGGCCAATATAAAAAAATGAACTAATAATCTACACAAAATTTTCAATAAAAAAGATTCAGTACATTTTTAGCAGGGATCAATATTTAAAAAGATAATAAAGAGGGAAAGTTAATTATAATAAATTCTAAGGTTCCTTGTTTTTATTTTTTCGTTAATAATTTGAAAAGTATGACTCATAGCAAAAACAAATCTTACACATAAATCATCATCATCATCATCATCTCAGCCATAAGACGTCCACTGCTGAACATAGGCCTCCCCCTTGGACCTCCATACGTGCCGGTTGGAAGCGACCCGCATCCAGCGTCTTCCGGCGACCTTAACAAGATCGTCTGTCCATCTTGTGGGTGGACGTCCTACGCTGCGCTTGCTAGTCCGTGGTCTCTACTCGAGCACATTTCGACCCCATCGGCCATCTTCTCTGCGTGCAATGTGGCCTGCCCATTGCCACTTCAGCTTGCTAATCTGGTGGGCTATGTCGGTGACTTTAGTTCGTCTACGGATCTCCTCATTTCTGATTCGATCACGTAGAGAAACTCCGAGCATAGCCCTCTCCATAGCTCGTTGAGCGACTTTGAGTTTTGAGATGAGGCCGATAGTGAAAGACCACGTTTCGGAGCCGTAAGTCATCACTGGTAACACACATTGATTAAAGACTTTCGTCTTGAGGCACTGAGGTATGTCGGACGAAAAGACATTACGTAGTTTCCCGAACGCTGCCCAACCGAGTTGGATTCGGCGGTTGACCTCTTTCTCGAAGTTGGACGTACCTAATTGGACTACTTGTCCTAGGTAGATGTACGAGTCAACAACTTCGAGTACCGAGTTCCCAACTAGTGATGGGTAGGACATCAATTTAAAATGAGTTTGTATGAGTACCTCATTTTCTAAAATGAGGTGTTACAATGTCTTACTTCAAATGAGGTGAGGTACTAGCATATTTTCAGCGTCGACTATTCTATTAATCCAACGGGCCAATGGTGACAAAAATATTTAATGTATATACATATTTATGTATTCATCACTTCCTTTATAAATAAATAAATAATAATAATTAAAGAGTGCAATTCTGGAGGTTAAGAATATAACTTATAGGAGAAAGATCCCACATAGTAACTTAATTTGCTGCTTTTATGAAACTTGTTCTAATTTAGCTCTTTTTTATTGTTAGATTGTTTAGTCCTCCTCCTTGCTACTTGATATAATTTTAAGTATAATAATCACTAGCGAGAGCGACCCGCTCCGGCTTCGCACGGGTTAGCAAATTATACATACACCTAAACCTTCCTGAAGAATCATGTATGGGCTGTAGGTGTCACATACATCAATTATATTCTGTTGGTTGCTTGACATAATGATAACTCACAAGATTGCCGAAAATAAACACTTTATTGATACGAAAATACTATCTATAAAAGCGCGATATTATGAATGATAGTGCTAATGAGGACACGCGTGATAGGTTCTAATGTTGAACGTGTACTGACTTGTATTTTATTGCTTTACGCAATTGTAAGTAATTTCGCTGAGATGGCAATGTGCGGTATGTAGACCGTACATGCTGCCCCGCGAGAGAAGCGTGGGATGAAGATGATACAAAATTAATGATAAAAGCAATTGATACAAAATAAACATTAAAACTTGTAAATTTCAACAGTATGTATGTATGATCACTGTCTTGGTGCGTAGTTTTAATGCAAGACGGGTGAAGTTCCTCTGTTTTGCTTCGTTGTCTTGCGAAGGCTGGAAGTGTTGGATGGTGTCTTCACTTCTAAGTTAATAGATGACTCGTGTCCGGATGAGTGACTCGTGCTTCGAGGTTGAATTTGCGGAACGTTAGTTACGACGACGGTTGGTATTCTCTGCTCCTGAAGTTCCGAGTTAATGTCGGCGCTTCCGCTACGGCGACGACGCAAGCGGCGCCAGAAGATTACTCCTGTTGCTATGAGCGCAGCAAAGAGTAGTAGATAAATGATGGAGAATTGATGCACGTCGTGGTATGAGATTTCACCTTGTAGTACTGTCTCCGTCTTCATTTGTTTAATTTGAGTTCGAATTTGTTCGAGTTCAACTCTGTTATCTGTGACGTTTAATTCGGATAGTGGGAGCGAAATATTTATAATGTGATTTATTTGAGCGATTTCTGGCGTATAAATGTCTGATGTAGTTTTTATTTCACTCCATTGATCCTTATGTGAGAATACGGTGAAGTCCTCGCCCTTGATGACGCAACTCCGGCCGAGTACGATAACCCCGGCCTTTTCTGTCTGCGCAGCAGTAACTTGATCCTCGCATATGATTCGTATAGTGCATTTATCGCAACAGTAGTACAAATAAGTATTCAACTTATTTAATTCTGTCCAACTATTTCGGCATCCTGCAATAGTGGTTTCGCACTTGTTTGTTATCTGATCTTTAATGCAGAGACTTTCGAAAAACACTAAACTACTCGAAGGACCAAATTGATGTATGGGCTGTAGGTGTCACATACATCAATTATATTCTGTTGGTTGCTTGACATAATGATAACTCACAAGATTGCCGAAAATAAACACTTTATTGATACGAAAATACTATCTATAAAAGCGCGATATTATGAATGATAGTGCTAATGAGGACACGCGTGATAGGTTCTAATGTTGAACGTGTACTGACTCGTATTTTATTGCTTTACGCAATTGTAAGTAATTTCGCTGAGATGGCAATGTGCGGTATGTAGACCGTACAAATCACTTTATTGATAGGTGAAAACCGCATGAAAATCCGTCCAGTCGTTTTTGAGTTTATCGCGAACATACAAACAAACACACATACAGACAGACGCGGCGGGGGACTTTGTTTCATAATATGTAGTGATATATTTCATAAGTCTTGTACCTATTAACCATAAAACTACCACATTTTTAACAAACTAAGGAGAACAAATTCAATATTTTCACATGTCATTATTATATAGAAGTGACAAACTTACCACCTCAGATAATTTAACAGTAATATCATCAATATGATATGATGATTTGGAGTATCGAGACAAACCATTCTGGTTTAACGATGATTTGGATCAAAATATTATGTAATTGTGATTTATCTCTAATAAATAATAATAATAATAATAAAACAAAGCACCATTCGCGCCGGCCGCCGCCGGCTACATTTACATTTCATTTTTTCATGCAAAAGGCACCAAGGAAGATCCGCGGGTAAATTTAATGGCGAAAACGATGTCCATATTTTGTTATTTTGGTATAATTATAAGAATTATCACTAGGTATTAGGTATTAGAGAACTAAAATTAGCTACAACGACGTACGAACAAAATAAATATAAATATGTCAAAATCATAAACGTTTACAAATAATGTTAATAAAAAGTATTGCATATTCAAATCGTTATAATTTACATCTACATGTTTATTTTACCTATGCAAATTATACTTACTTTTTATTTAATAAACTTGAAACTTATTGAAATGATCATATATTGTGTACGCTACAGTAATTTATTTCAATAATATTTTAGTCACTAAAGGATTACTGTTTCTAAGCAAGCTTCGTAAATGCCTGTCTGGTATACAGAGTGCGTACCGCGATCCATGTTCGTCATGTTGCCTCCCTGTCACACTTACGTACGAATTTACAAGTGCAACAGAGAAGCAACACGTCGAACTTCCTTTTGGTGACTGATTCCTCGCGCCATTTTGACAAGTAAGTTAGGATCAAAAAGGCTTAAGATGTATGAAAGCTTGCAGCGCTTACGCTTGTTGTCTTTCGTGTTTAATTTTTAACGTATTTTCGGTGGTGACGCGAGGCGATATTGAAGTACGGCGCGTGTCTGTCTCACTCCCTCTTTGGGTATTTCTAATTCATTGTTTCATTTTGAAAGGATTTTTGAGGTGTTCATGTCACAGAGAGGCAGTGAGTGGTACAAACTCAACGCATTTCTCGGTGGACCTTTTGTCGTTGCAATAAGGTTTGTAGTTCGGCAGTTGACAGTGTGGGCCATTACTCGTTTCTTCATTTGAGACATTTTGAGTTTTGAATGTCGGCGAGCAGGCGAGCACCTCGTGCCATCCAGGGACTCTGTTGCAAGTTGTGAGGAGTGTATGAGTTTTTGAGGTTCGCGAGTGAATTTGAAAGGAAAAGAGTTTTTTGAAATTTGAAGTGTGTGAATGATTTGTGTGGCAAGAGGTGTTTGTGATGCGCGCGAGTAAATGAGTAAAATGAATAGAGGAGTGAAGTAAGACATTTTTGCGGTATGAAGTACTGCGACAAATTAACAAAATGAGTGGTACAAATGAGGTGCCTCGCGAGTGAGCGACTCAACACTATTCCCAACAGAGACTGGGATGGGCACAACATTGGCATTTGACATAAGTTTCGTCTTGTCCATGTTCATTTTCAAGCCCACCCGTTGTGAAACTCGGTTGAGGTCATCGAGCATCATGCTGAGTTCCTCCATCGACTTTGCCATGACTACGATATCGTCGGCAAACCGAAGGTGAGTGATGTATTCGCCGTTGATGTTGATGCCAAGTCCTTCCCATTCCAGGAGCTTGAAGGCGTCTTCCATTACGGCAGTAAACAGTTTCGGAGAGATAACGTCTCCCTGCCTTACGCCTCTTTGCAATGAAATCGCCCTCGTGCTCTGCTCCTGTACTCGGACCGACATGGTGGCGTTATTATACAAACACTTCAACACTTCGATGTACCGATAGTCAATATGGCATCGCTGAAGAGACTCAAGCACCGCCCATGTTTCCACCGAATCGAAGGCTTTCTCATAGTCCACAAACGCTAAGCATAATGGCAAGTTATACTCTTCGGTCTTCTGTATAACTTGCCGCAGCGTATGGATGTGGTCTATGGTACTATAGCCTTTTCGGAAACCGGCTTGTTCGGGAGGCTGGAAGTCATCAAGTCTGTGTTCGAGACGGTTCGTGATGACCCTTGAAAACAGCTTATAGACATGGCTCAGAAGCGTGATGGGTCTGTAGTTCTTCAATAGGTTGTTATCACCTTTTTTGAAGAACAGCACCACCTCGCCTCTATTCCATATTTCAGGCGTTATGCCCTCGGACAAGGCGGAATTAAAGAGCTTCTGGAGGACTTTAAGTACCGGTGTTCCACCCGCTCTCAGAAGCTCTGAAGTGATTTCGTCTTTGCCCGGCGCCTTGTTGTTCTTAAGCTGCTTCAGGGCCATCCTAATCTCGTACAGACTGATGTCCGGGATATCTTCGGTATAATGTCGGGACAGCTTGGCTCTTGGATCTCCTACCAAGCTGTCAACGGGCTTTGCGATCGAAGTGTATAACTGTCCATAGAACCTCTCGATCTCTCCTAAAACCTCCGCTTTGCTCGACGCTATGCTGCCATCTTCCCGTTTCAGCTTTGTCAGCTGGCTTTGCCCAATAGACCCTTGCTTTGCTTGCGTTGCTTTGTCCTTTGCGAACACTTTGGAGCCTTGGTTTCGCTCAATAGTCTCTTTAATACGGTTAGTATTAAAGAGACGCAGATCATGTCGCAAGGACTTAGATATACGTCTATTGAGCTGCCTATACGACTCCGCGTCATCGGGAGACTGCAACTGTAGCGAGCGTCGTTCAGCCATGAGGTTTAAGGTTTGCTCGGTCAATTTCTGAGGTCTATCTTTACGGCGGGGTCTAAAAAACTTAGACCCTACTGTGTGGACAGTTTCCACTAGCCCGTCGTTGATTTCGTCCACTGAAGCCAAGTTCTCTAGGCAAGCAAAGCGGTTAGAGAGCTCGAGTTGAAAGCTTTCGGGGTTTTGAACATGGGCTCGAGTAGGTCGGGGCGTAGACTTCATCAGGCTGGACCTTTCAAGTTTAATATTGATATTCAGTGTGCCTCTTACGATTCGGTGATCACTACCGGTCTTTACCCTGTTGATCACACATAAATAATAAACATAAAATTTCCTACAAGAAACATGTAGAACACTTTTCGCTAGGATCAATATTTAAAAAGACAAAGCAGCCGGTAAGTTAATTACAATCAATTTTAAAGTCCCTTTTTAGTTTTTTGTAAATAACTTGTAAACGGTGTCCCATAGCAAAATAGGTTTTATGAATAAATAATCTACATAAAATTTCCTGCAAAAAACATCTGAACACTTTTCTCTAGGATCAATATTTAAAACGATATTAAAGGAAGAAAGTTCATTACAATCAATTCACATGTCACTTTTTTTAGTTTTTAGGGTCCCGTACCTCAAAAGGAAAAAACGGAACCCTTATAGGATCACTCGTGCGACTGTCTGTCTGTCTGTCCGTCTGTCACAGCCCATTTTCTTCAAAAGTACTGGACCAATTAAGTTGAAATTTGGTACACACATGTAAATTCGTGACCCAAAGACGGACATCTTACGTAAACAAATGAATTTTAAACATGGAGGCCACTTTTTAGCCAAGGGGGGTTAGTTAACATTAAGAACCTATTTTGCTATGGGCCACCGTTTACGAGTCATTTACGAAAAACTTAAAATAGGGACCTGGAAATTGATTATAATTAACTTACCCCCTTTAATACCTCATTAAATATTGATCGTAGCGAAAAAGTGTACAAAACCTTTTTTGTGGACAATTTTATGTTCAATATTTATGTATAATATTTTTTGCAACTGCCCCCGTTGCAACCGTTTACGAGTTATTTACGAAAAAAAAGCGACCTGTGAACTGATTGTGATTAACTTTCTTCCTTTAATATCGTTTTAAATATTGATCCTAGAGAAAAGTGTTCAGATGTTTTTTGCAGAAAATTTTATGGAGATTATTTATTCATAAAAACCTATTGTGCTATGGGACACCGTTTACGAGTTATTTACAAAAAACTAAAAAGGGACTTTAAAATTGATTATAATTGACTTACCGGATGCTTTGTCTTTTTAAATATTGATCCTAGCGAAAAGTGTTCTACATGTTTCTTGTAGGAAATTTTATGTTTATTATTTGTGTAAAATTTGTTTTTGCTATGAGTCATACTTTTCAAATTATTAACGAAAAAATAAAAACAAGGAACCTTAGAATTTATTATAATTAACTTTCCCTCTTGATTATCTTTTTAAATATTGATCCCTGCTAAAAATGTACTAAATCTTTTTTTATTGAAAACGTTGTGTCGATTATTAACGTTTAACAATTTTTTTTTATATTGGCCACCGTTTACGAGTTACGAAAAACTAAAAAAAGAGACCTTCAAAAAGTGATTATAATTAACTTTCCCGCCTTAATATCTCTTTGAATATTGATCCTAGCGAAAAATTGTACGGAATCTTTCTTGTAGGCAATTTTATGCAGATTACTTATGTTTAAGAAAATTTTTGCTGTGCGCCACCGTTTAAGAGTTATTTACGAAAAACTAAAAAAAAGGGACCTTTAATATCAACTATCTCACTTCCAGTCAAGAATTCGATCAATCAACCGGCAATTTCGGATTCAGCGGGGTCTAATTAGGTTAAAAAACCCGGTTGCCAAAAAATAATATGTTTTGCCAGTCGAAATCGATTTTTACAAAAACATGATCAGTCAAGTATACACTCATATTGTATACATATAATTAATAATTATTTAGGTACACTCACCGACCTCACCGTCTTACCTACCATTTTTAGGGTTCCCTACCCAAAGGGTAAAACGGAACCCTATTAGTAAGACTCCGCTGTCCGTCCGTTCGTCCGTCCGTCTGTCAGCAGGCTGTATCTCACGAACCGTGATAGCTAGACAGTTGAAATTTTCACAGATGATGTATTTCTGTTGCCGCTATAACAACAAATACTAAAAAGTACGGAACCTTCGGTGGGCTCAGTGGGCGAGTCCGACTCGCGCTTGTCCGGTTTTTAATTTCATTAAGTACTCATCAAAATTCGAATTTACTAATAAATCTTTTTCAATATTAATTGCCGAACTAAAAATCCCGGAACTGACGATTCAGAATACCGATGTCGTCAGAATAAGGACGTAGACGTGCTGCGCGGGAATGGTGCGGTGCGCCGCGCGGGGCGCCCGCCTGCCCGTTCTACCACTCGTCTGCTTCACCCCCTTGAAAACGTAAAACTCGAGTATAAGAGCGCCTTAAATATTCTATACACTTTTTCGCTAGGATCAATCTTCTTCTCCTTCAACCTAGCGTTTTAGCTAAGCGTCCGGTCTTCAGCATCCTCTGGTGTGAGTAGATTTTAAGTAGATTACTTATGTATCAGAACATTTTTTGGTACAGGCCACCGTTTACGAGTTATTTACAAAAAATATTAACAATTGATCATATTTAACTTTTTACCTTAAATATTTTTTTAAATATTGATCCTAGCGAAAAAGTGTATAGAATATTTAATGTAGACAATTTTACGCAGATTACTTATGTATCAGAACATTTTTGCTACAGGTCACCGTTTACGAGTTATTTATAAAAAACTAAAAAGGGACCTTTAAACCCGATGACTGATAAGTTCATCAGCGTCACATAACATAAATTGACCTCCGCATTGGATAGACAGCAACATTGAATGTTCCAGTAATCAAAGAAACTTAATTGCTAAATTGGAAATCAAAATAACTAAAATGGGCCAGAATCCCCAATTTTAAACTACTACGTTTTGTGCTCATCGATGTTAGTGTCGTAAGCGCCATCGACAATAAGGTCCCTTTTCATAGATAATACCACATTTTATTTACCGCCTACTGTGTAATGAAGTATGTATATAGGTACCTATGTATGCTGTATCTCTATACTGCCTTAAATGATAACAAAACGATTAAAGACCTCGCATTCTCCCTATCTCCAAACGACAGTAATAATATGAATAAGTAAGTCATTATCATTGGAAGCCATACTAGTAATTTCCAGATAAAAGTATATAGTTATAATAATAATGCTCCGGTTATGAATATCTTGGAGTCTGCAATCAACATGGCACGCGAGAGTTGTTTCAAACGCTATCCTAGATACCTACTACTCACAATATACACACTTACTTGAAGTCCTGGGCCAATCGTTTATTGACAAACACCAATCGAAAAGTAAAATGTATCGGGATGACAAATGTGACGTCATCATTGCCATAAATCCATACAAAATATATTAGATTGATGGCCCCTAGCGTAGGATATTAAAGTCGCGAACCGATTGAGTGACATACCACAGGTTCTGCCTCAGACTGTTCACCTTCCGCGAATGCCACTGACGACCTTCGTCGGTATTCCCTAACATTTATCACGGCTACTTCTTCTCTTACTTTGTGGGCTTCAAGACTATATAGTCAAAAGATAGATGACCATATACATATATTTATTGAATATGAGATGTATCGCATCTGTAAAAAATCGTTTCATTACTTCAAAACTTAAATAGAAACTTACTTTATAAAACTAGATATATTGGTTAGTAGGTACTTCTTTCTAACACTCAGTTTTCAGTGGCCCCATCCTTGTCGTAAATACATCAATAGTGCGAGGATGTGGTCTACTGGATCCCTACGGTGTGGTGACCTTCTTTGGAATTATTCTTGGGCCAGTATATCCGAAGAATACGGAATATTTTATTTCACTTATTCTTTATTAAAAGTAGTGTGCCTTGGATACCATACCCTAAGTACATTACTACAGCTAAGGATCCTAATCGGAGTCACCTCGCTGATGAAGCTATTGGAATATCATCTGCGCACACGCAAGTTTGAGCGACGGCGAGACATCACGCACTAATACCTACTGTAGTTACATTTTAGCCTCCATTATGGAACCTACCTACTATTCGTTTAAGAAAAAAAGCGAAAATAAATAAAAGATATGTTTCATTTTGAATCAACCGTTACCAAAAAGTATATTTTTATAGAAATTAATTTCACAGGTACGAGTATTATAACATATTTCGCAGCATTTTCATTTCATATAAAATATTTTTCTACGAAATGTAAACAAACGGCAATACAAAATGTTATGGCTGCGATCCATTACGCAACCCGACAGGGCCAGGGGGCCCGCCGTGGAACCGCCGGAACATGACACCCTTCGGCCAAAAGACCTCAATCGCCACATTCGCAACGCTCACCACAAGAATTAGAATTCGCATGTGTCGAGATTTCACCTTCACTAGCCTCAGGGCATTATACATACCTACTAGTAAAACCCCCTCAGTTGTGGGTGGTTCCGAAAAAGTAATCAATAAGTCAATTATCCAATCAATTAGAGTTAAATCGAAGTAAGCTCTACTACGATGTACTATTAATGAATCTCCTACGTTTCTATGTAATTAGTTACTTGGTATTGGATAGGAAGCGAAGGCAATAGAAAGAATCCGCCAAGGAATCTTAGGTGTATAGGAAAAATATTGCAACCAGTATTCTACAAGAGACGTCAGAAACATAAACATTATCCCATCCAATTTTTAGTGTTTTAAGGTTGACTCACGCTAGACCGGCCCGGGACCAAGCCGGGGCTTTCGGCGCTTTGTTTTCTATGGAAAGCAACACGTGATCACCGATCAGCCGTCATAGAAAATGACACGTCAGACGCCTCGGCCCGGGCACGACCCGATCTAGCTTGAGTCATCCTTTAGTCTTCATGCAAATGGAAAATTTAAAATAATTACTAGGAACATACAGTGTAGGTATACTATACACACACCATTGGCATGATACATTTCTAATTATACTGTAGATTAGTTTACGAGTAGTGTTCAGAATGTTGGTGTAGGTCTTATTTACACTATTATTTCTCATTTGGTCCTATTAAGTACACCCAATCCAGTGATCTCGGAACTGAAGTACGTAAGGATTTCCTTTCTATGTCAACGGCAAATGTATATTTTTTTATTAATTCGTAAATTAATATACTGGTTACCCTCATTACACTGCGCCACATAAGCACAGTCTTCTCGATAATTAGAAACCGTTACGAACACTCGTTGGTTTTTGCGCGGTCCCTTCGCACACTAATCACGAGCTTCTGTTTCCCAAGCTCGTATGTTGCGTTATTGTTTAACTATACACATAACCTTAAATTCAGACATTTAGGGGAATTGGGGGAAAATGGCGAGAAGGACAAAATTTTAGATCTTTACTCACTCGCAGTCAGTAACAGCTAATAGAGAGACTGGTCACTGATTGTTTTGTCTCATTGAGTTGTAGGTAAGAAGAAAACCCTAAACCATGTTTTAATGATCCGTATCTACTAATATTACTTATGCGCTCTGGTTTAGTCTGGTCTACTTTTGCATACCTATTAAAGTAAAGCCTCTGACTCTGAAAAAAAAATCCTAATTCTATGATTGAGATATTTAATTACTGTTTCTTACTTCTTAAAAAAGCTTACTTAAAATGCATTCTACAAAACGATATGTTCTTAATAAAATGGCGTATTAACTTAGCTATGTAGAGGTGCTGTTTTGTTCTTATCTCCGCTTACTTAAAAAAAAGGTACCTACATAGGTACTTATAGTTAGTGATGACTACAAGTATGTACGCGAAACCGCAGTTTTCACACGACTTTACGAGTTTATTGCCGTTTTTGCTCGCGCCGATATATCAGCACGATATCTGCTCATTAGCGTACATTTACACACTATTAACGGTATAATGTGGTAAGTACCTTATTACTCTAATTAAGCAATTTTTGGCGCGTATTGTTTGAAATTTGTTGACCTAGATTTATTAAGATACAGTTGAATTGCAATTTAGACTCTATGTTAGTAGGAGAGGTAATAAGCAATACTTTTTATTAAGACCCAATACTAATACGGGAATATCCAAAACCCACAATCCATATTGGGCACTGTAGCACAAACTGTACCCAAGCCCTCTTGTATTTACAATGAGCAGTGCCTGTGCCTGTGCCCAGCTGCGTAACGACGGGATAATAACAAGAGAGGCTACTAAGCCGATATCGCACATTTGAAGTTTGACGATCCGAAATAAAATAAGCCAGCAACAAAAATAACGTGTTAGTGACTTAAAACTCTTTCATTGTACGTAGTTTTCTGCTTGTATGTACAGCGCTATATTGGTTCCCACGCATAAACGAGACGTGAGTGCACCGGTGAGTGCACAGGCTATATAAACCGCAAAAGTGTAGGTATAAGGTGTATTTGGGTAATTCCGAGTACTAGTTCTAATTGTTTATAGCAGGTTGATGGCAAACAAGCATACAGCCCGCCTGATTGGACGCCTGCAATTCCAGGGGCGATACATGCAAGTTGCCGACCCTTTAAAAACCTGTACCTACTCTTTTTTTGAAGAACCCCATACTGTAGCTCCTCGAGAAAAGCTCCTGATGCCGGGTAATTCCGATACGATAATACGTAAGAATTATGGGTTATTTTAGGAATTACTCGACACATTACATTACTTATAAAATACCCCTAGGTACCCCATGTTAGCTGAAAAAGATTTACTTTTAACCATCTCAAAGACAATAACTATTTCTTGTCCACGGACAAGTTGAGAGTAATATCGAGAGAAATCATTTGATTTACTCACACAGGCATATAATGCAAGGTGTCGGTACTGTCGGTGTCGGCGTGAGGAACAAAGACTGAGGTGTCGGGACCTTCGTGTTCGGCGTTGTAGGGAGACTGTCCTGTGCGATGAGACGGGATAGCTTCATCTCATGACTAAGGATCGTGACAAGTCTGTCCACGTGTCAACGTATGTGCGAGTACTCGCACAGGCATACAGCAAGGTATAGGTGTGGGTATAACAAAGGCCGAAGTGTCTGGTGTCAGGACGTTCGTGTTCGTTCGACGTTGTATTTAGACTGTCCTGTGATGAGAAGGGATAGCTTCATCACATGACAGGATTTTGACCAATATGTCTGTGTAATGTACATGTACATAAGCATACAAAGCGACATCTTGTTTTGTATGCTACTATCCAGTGTCAGCGTAAGGAAAAAATAAAACTTTTTAGTATTTGTTGTTACAGTGGCAACAGAAATACATAATCTGTGAAAATATCAACTGTCTAGAATATCACGGTTCATGAGATACAACCTGGTGACAGACAGACAGACAGACAGAAGGACAGTGGAGTCTTAGTAATATTAGGGTCCCGTTTTTACCCTTTGGGTACGGAATCCTAAAAATGCCGAGGTGTCTGCACCTTTATCGGCTGATTCATAGATGAAAATGTTGACGAAAATTTAACAAAGTATTAAATAGTAGGTAATATTTCTGTTGGTCAGATTTATATTTGCCAAAGGTTACTATTTTATAGGCAAGAATGTATCGTTATTCCCTTGTTATTCTCAAATAAACTTTAGTGAGATTCATTTTACACTACTACGGCGGTATACCCACGGTGGCTAGGTACCCATATCAATCCCTACAAAGTAGACTAAAAGTTAAAATAGCGGCTTGCAGCCTCGTAAATGGCCGTCCCTTTTCAATGTGCCATAATAACAAGGCACGAAACAGAGAGAGCGGTGATTATATTGACATTAACAGTCGGGAGATGGTAACGAGGAGGAAATTGCTTCTGTTTCCGAGTAAATTTGGCAATTTAACGCTCTCTAGAACCGGTTTTAAGTATGTGAAGCCCTTTATAGCGTCATCAAGCATAACAGCCGTAAGAACCTTTGGAAAACCAGCTTGAATTTGGAATTTGATGCGAGAGAATACAGTAAACAATATAATGAGTTTTCAATGGCTGTTAAGCCTGGTAGGGCAGTATAATTACTGTAATTAGCTATATTTTACAGCATTGTATTTCTTCAAATATATTTAGGTACTGCGTAAGGGCTTTTAGCTTTATCGAACGAGCGAGCGAAGCGAAGTAAACCCAACTAGCAAAATAGTCGTATAAGAATTGATTTACTCAGCCTGTAATCGTATAACAGCCGAGTTACGGTTGTTGAAACACCAATATATCGTATAATAGCGGTTAACTCGACTATTTAGCAATTTTCGCTAATTAGTGCTATAATCATGTCGTATAAACGTTTATAGCACTATCTTTTAGCACTTTTATTCCACCTTTTAATAAATGCTGAGTTAGCGCTACTAAATCACTTTTATTCAGCATAATTGTTCTATTAAAATCATATAACAGCTATAGAATAGCTAATTGTCTGAATAAGGCGCTTTAATACAACTGTTACTCAATTCTCTTCTCTGTTGCTATAAAAGCTTATTAAAAGCAATCCAATAACCATTTGGCAACAATGCTGCTGTAACAGCGCGCTTATATCATAATTCGGGTAATGGGGTTCAAACCGCTGTTATAGGAGCTGAAGTGTATTTACAGGTTTTATTCAAAATGTATTCAGCTTAGAGTACTTTTAAAGAGTTTTGAACTACATTAACAGCACAAGTCAGCCATGTTGTCGTTTCAATATAGTCCGGTGGCCAACTGCATGAAACCCTACCTGATAAAAAAATAGAAAAATCCTACTCTGTAGGGGTAGCTGACTTTTAGTAGCATCAACTGCTCTTGGTCGGCCGCGGCTTAATTTGGCAAATTTTGCGCAAATGGCAAAATAGTGGCACAAAAATTCATAAAAAAAAACCCCATCGTATAATAGAATTGAGGACAGCAAAACAAAAGTGGTCAGCTACATCCTGTGTTGGCAGGTTCCTGTGTCCTACCGAATTTGTGGTACAACGTGACAGCTACAATTTACCTCATCGAAAAATAGAATGAAAAAAACTGATTGTAATACCTACATTAAATTTGTTGACGTATGTCTTGGTCGGTCTCACCTTAGCCTGGCAGCTTTTGCAGTCCGTGCGAATTAAAAAAAATGTCAATGGCAGCTATCCTACCATACAAGTGACATTCTATTTTTCGATGAGGTAAATTGTAGCTCACTTGGTACCACAAATTCGGTCCGACACAGGAACCAGCCAACACAGGATGTAGCTGACCACTTTTGTTTTTTGATGAATATTTGTACCACTTTTTTGCCACTTGCGCAAAATTTGCCAAGTTAAGCCACGGCCGTCCAAGAGCAGTTGAAGCTGCTAAAAGTCAGCTACCCCTACAGAGTAGGATTTTTCTATTTTTTTATCAGGTAGGGTTTCATGCAGTCGGCCACCGGACTATAAATCCATAAACATGGCGACATCATGTGCTATAAGTGTAGCAGTAAACGCAGTTACTCGACTTATAGTCGAATTAATGAGATATAAGAGAAACTAGATCGTTTAAGCAAATTTTTACTTATTTTAATTAATATTTTTTTATTGAAATTTAAGAAAATAGACGGCCCATGAATATATATGAACCAGTGCCTTTGGTTTTATCAATGAAGTATTTTTCGCGCTAGGTTTTACTGTATTACGTGTACTTACAGACAGTAAAAACTTATGTACACAATCACGGTAAAAATAAATGTCATGGATGACAGCAGTAAAAAAATACTTAAGTACCTTTTTGTTTTATTAGACACGTGAAGACGATTATTAGGCCTCAAACATAATAAAATAATTGTAATATAATCGCTTACCTGAGATCGTTTTTAGCACATATTAGTTGAATAAACGCATTTACTGCACTCTTACACATTTAAAATGCCGAGTAAAAGCAATTCGGCTACTTTTACGAAACATTTTTGCTGAGAAAAAGCAGTGCGGCTGCTTTTATAGAACACTTTCACTGAGTAATAGTAAATTGCTAATGTTTATAGAACAAATAGTCGAATAAAAGCACTATCGTTGCTATTAAAACACTAGAAGCGCTTTTATCCACTTTTACTCAACTCTTGCAGCATCGATTTGCTTCTTATACAGCGCTTACTCGATTTTTATAACACTTTTAGTCTGTATAAG
This sequence comes from Cydia splendana, assembly GCF_910591565.1. Lineage (NCBI taxonomy): Eukaryota > Metazoa > Arthropoda > Insecta > Lepidoptera > Tortricidae > Cydia > Cydia splendana. Next base: position 1,259,538 of record NC_085967.1, on the reverse strand, counting down.
TGCGCCTTTTCGCGTTGAGTAAACGCTTACAGGACTTTTATTCGACTGTTTTTACACCTTTTATAGCACCAAAAAGCGAAAATAAAAACGTGCTCTCAACTTTTATAGCACATAGATTTGCTAGTTGGGAAGTTCTTACATTCAACTTGGAACACACGGCTGGCTAGGGGCACGTCCCGGCATTTCGATGTTTTTAAGCTGAACTATCCGAGGATAGCTTGCTACACAATAACTTAAGTAAATTTGTTCTAATTTCAATGAAATTGGGTGTACGTATAGTTGAGGGCATTATATTTTAGTCATTAAATTTTGAGCAGGCTCGATCAAGAGGCTATTGAGCTAGAAGAGCTTAAAATGCTAAAAAGCTATTTGTGAGGGGTCTTGCTATTCTGGTCATTTAATTACAAGAAAGTATGGTCGAGTTTGGTATCAAATGAAAGTGCTCGGTTTACACATTTATAATTTTGTTTTTTTAATTTAAGATTTTAAAATAATTAGCAAGATAAAAACGAAATAAAATAAACATAAATTAATATTAGTATTTGACATTTGACAAGAAAAATTACGGCTTACCACAGATACAGTTTATTTTAATCTCTATGGTGACTTAAATTTATCAATTAAGGGCTCCACAGATCTTGCAATAAATCGCACGTGGTTTTCGATCCTTTGACGACTAAGTAGCACTGCATTCAATTGATCTTTTTGGCGAACCGCGAGTTCTTTTAAACTTTATTGTTGCACATAAAAAAGTACAAATGGCGGACTTAATGCCTCATGGTATGGCATTATCTACCAGTCAACCATAGGTCCAAGAAGAAAAATGTCAAGGTGGGTGCAGTGAGAAGCGTTTAAAAGCAATCAAGTAATATAATAGTATTCTATACCTTATATTATACCTTTCACGTTTCATATGTCAGTAGTGGTCAAAAATCATGTGTTCAACCCTCGGGTCCCTCGGTTAGGTACTGTATATATACCAGAAAAAAACCGACAAAACCGTTCTCTGAAAATATGCAAAAAGATGACTAAAACTTCGGTCAGTATCCTAATCATACAGACATGAGGTTAAGAACTGTCATATTGGTTCTTATTTCGTAAGTTGGTATATTTTTTTCTTGATGCCTATTTGATACTTATATGTACCTAATTAGATACAGAAAATGTATACCTACAGTCTATTTGTGCAAAATAAGGCCAAGTTGCTGACATTATAAAAAATTACGGCACGGATAATGCACTAACCGTCTATATCCCCCTTTTCCGGCCTACGTCTTGGCATTAATATTATTATCCTTGGTATTCACCGAAATGATGGAGGCAGTTGCGGTCAGTGCTCCGCGTGCCCTCAGCCGTGACTCCTGCCTGCAGGGACCTTACTATACACCTTTAAACATATCTACACTTTGGCACAGATGTAGGTACAAAAGTATACTATGTACCTACATACCTACTATACAGACTATACTGCAATAATACGACAGTTCGACCAGGCAACCAATCGTTTGGTCGCGGTCGCTCAGGTTTTTTTGCTGGTGACTAGTGATTTTAATATTTTTATTTTCATGTCTAAGCCCTGTTCATTACCTACTAATATAAGTATTGGAGGCTAAATTGCTGTATCTACCCAAAAAAACATATTGGATTTGTCAGTTTTTCTAACAATTTTTATGTGGATCATTCATATCACATTTTATACGTAACTGCATACCGTATAACCACCCAACTATAGTCCGTTACTCCACGTCCACGGGTTCAAGAAGTAACATATATAAGTACCAATGTTCTATTTGGTTTTGTCTGAGTTTTTTCTTCCATTTAACACATTCAATACCACTAAGTGCTACGGGTTACGCTCGTAGCGCGTAGCCACGGTTTCGTCGTATGTAGCGCGTAGTCGCTACGAACAGTGTACCCGACAGTCGGGTTCTTGGTGTTGAATGTGTTAAGTATAAAAATATTTATCCCAACTACATTCAAATTCCCACCTATACGAAATATATTATAAGAGTTTATATTATATTAATTCTGGATCATAATTGGGAGCTTTTGGAGCATAAGTGGGTGGTTTTATGGTAATTTAAATATTTCTGACACTGGCACATGGTTTCATATGTATCTATAGGTACCTATTACACGGTACCCCGCGGTAACGTGCGCACCCAAGCGTGCCCGACGCGGATTATTTCGACTCCTCTTTTTGCATATCGGCAGAACTTTGCCTTCAACGCGCCGCGTGAATGTGGTTTATTTTCAAAGTGCGATATACAATGTAAGGATGTATACGTACCATGTAAGGTTACGTCGGATTTTTGTTTAAAAACGTGGCAAGGAAGTAGGTATACTATAAGGCAAAGCCACGCAAAATAAATAGATAAAATACTTATGTATGTTAGCCTGTAAGGAAGGTACCTATATGTTATATGGGCCTTGTTGCCTGATTTAAATATTAAATAAAACAAATTAAATTCCTATAGACTCGGCTGATCAGCTACTGGGATAGGTGATCCTGTATCCTGTAGCTAGGACGTGCGATATGTCAGGGTTAAGGATGACTCACGTTAGACCGGGCCGTGTCCGGGCCGGAGCTTCCGGGGCTTACTTTTCTATGCCATGACAGGCGATCACGTGATGCTTTTCATAGAAAACGGTGCACCGGGAGCTCCGGCCTGGACATGGCCCTGTCTAACGTGAGTCATCCTTTAAGGTGTATGTATATCTTTTGACGTGATCATAGTTGATGCCGTGACATCTTTTCCACACATAGTAGTGCATATTCTGATGCAATGGTGACTTTTTTAAAGTCAAAGACACAACCACGACATACGTACTAACTAAGCGATATTTATCTATGTCCTTCTCTAAGAAATACCTCCACATGTTAAGTATTCTTAACTTACAAAATTTCTTGCGGCTAACATCAAATTTTATTTGTTACAGCACGTTGCGGGACTGCGGCGGCAGCGCCTTGCTGGTAGCAGCAGAAGCCAGAGACGGGACCTGGGGCGCCGCCCCTCGTGGAACGGGACTGTGTATAGATTGGTCACGTGATAATACCCTGAGGGTTGGAGATAGGTTAGTCGTTTTTTCAAAGGCCTAGCTTAGTAGCTTCGTTGCTCTGATAGTAATAGGTACATCTAGTTCGTCTGCACATAACATCAATGATTTGACATGTCAAACTAACTTTCTAGGGTAGGCACCCAGCAGTAGAGGTAGGTACCTAGTGTCTTCCGATTTTGGTTTGTTATCAGAAAAAGTCTTTATTTAGTTTGGCAAATTATGTATTACCTATATGTAGTTTTATTTAAGTTACGATCGAGTATGTCACATGACTATTGACGGAGACTAAAGATATATTCGCGTCAATTATCTCATGGAATTTAGCTATGCTAATTAAGTGATAAATGTAAGCTGCGGAAAATACCATCTCCTTATACAGCTAGTCAGGATAAATTTATGTTTCACGCATACTTAGGTACGTCAATCGAAAAAACCTGTCTATTATCGATTCGCTGAAGCTTGTATCGGTTGAAAATAGGCGCTTGAGCAGTCTGGCTCTAAAACGATGTAAGAGTTGTTAGGTTTTGTATGGCTTATGTCGTTTTTGAGTTGAGTGTGTCGGGGGGGTGCAGGGGGAGGGCCAATCATGTGGCGCCGACCGTGTGCGATACCATCACGATGCGCTGATTGTGGGATCGACCTCGGCGTATGCGCACAATTTGCGCATACCGAGCTTCAAGACCAACACAGGCATGTATTCAGTCAGGATATCTATGGTTCTGTATACATTTATATTACTTTTATATGGGTGAGAGAATAAGATGGTCATATTGGCGCGACCATGGACCGTTGTCTGAATTTATTCAGAAAATGAGTCCGCGATGGCCCTTACTGTGGTGTCTTCCCGAGTCGGAAGAATAAGAGATACCTGTTGTTTCCGTTATCTCGCGACCAAATGCTGGAATGATATCCCTCCGCCTTTAAGACAACTTAAATCCAAAAAAACATTTAAAACCCACTTTAAAAAACTTCTCCTTGAAAAACAAACCGCTGGGATTCCATTCGGCTATTTGGTTGCAGATTTTAGGATATAACATGGTGAGGCTGGTGTCACACAACTGGGAGACGTCACACAGTACACACGGGTCAATTTTACCTACTATCTAAGTATTTCATCAAAAAATTATCACACGACATGCACATATCACACTTACACTGTACGATTGTTTTCGACGTACGTAAATACTTCTACATAAATATAATATTTGTTGTGACCTGGGTTCCGGCAGAAAATCAGTGCTTTGCTCGAAAGAGCGAAGCATATCACTGAGCCGTGACCCTTTTGTCCTGCTGCAACGCACACAGTTTGTACCTACCTACTTTTATAAAATTTTACTTTTGTACCTACTCATTTCTATGTTATTTTCTTTGTAACTCAATTTTCTTTGTTAGTGTAATAATTATTGTTTTTTTTTCTGTTATGATATGTTTAAATTTATATTGTGTGTCATTGCAGCTGTCAAATAAATGATTTATCTATCTATCTATCTATCTATCATAAGGATCAGACCAGGGGCCCGATTTTTGAATTTCGACCGATCGATTTCGTGTATTTCGTTCAATAATATTTCCACTACTAGGCATTTAAATTCTACTAATAGAATTGAAAACGTGTGGTCAATACCACTCGATTCCCAATTTATATCGCTCGTATTGCAAAAATTAGCATTTCTCCACCGATTTTCGAGTGCCGAAATCGAGCGATCGGAATTCAAAAATCGGCCCCCAGTATAAATGCACTCTAGTACGTAGTTGTTACGGATGTAGAGTATTGTAGTATTGTGATGTTACATGAACGTTTAGTACCCCAGCCTACCTCCCCAGCGTGTGGCACTTACCGCTAGCACCAACTTGCGGTGCTGGGTATGGTTTAGTCAAAAGCTGTACTTCACATCACGTTCACGATATTAATCTAAAAAGATCGAAAAGCTCTCGATAATTTCTGGAAAATTTTACACAAGGAATAAAAGAAGTTTGGAAATGGAAAACTTTGTTCTCCGTTCAAAAATGTGAGATGTACTTATGCGAAACTTTTCTATGGTAGAGAGAGATTGGTAGATTAAGCCCTTTGGCATTAAGTGCGACTTTTGTACTGTACGGTTTTTCTTTCGTGCAATAAAGATTAAATAAATGAAATAAAAATATATGTGGATAATTTCGATTTTTTTTCTGTCGGCACATCTATTTTTCAGCATATTTGCACAGAACTTAATTGTATTGTAAGTATTTGGAAGTAGGAAGAATTCCAGTTGTCGATTCAAAACGAGACCTTACAAATTTCATATCATTACAGTATAAGTAAATTATGTAAATGCAATGTAAACGAGTAGATGGCCGGCGGGGTGCCATTTGTCGCCGTCTCATTTGAATGTGCGGGCGCCTTCAGCCGCCCATGGCAATCACAATCGCTTAACGAGCGCGGGCGGTCGAAAAACTTCGCTGTAAAGCTCCCCGCAAGTCCAAATAGGTACCGCAGGTGATAGTTCATTCTGTCCATTATTTACCTAGTTTAGTTCAGTCAATTGAATCAAATCACACGGTATATTCTTCCCAGTCTGTCTATTCCGTTACGTATCCCGAGGTTTCGAAGGTCGTCTTACATTGGTTTGCCCGAGAACTAGCGCCCGCTACACAGCCAATCTCACGGTCAGTTATTACTGGACAAATTATTGCGATTGCGAACAAGTAATGAGCCGGGTGTATTGAATGTTCGTGTGGGACGATAGGATAAGTGGACTCCAGTAGTGAGATCGTTTGGGAAATGGTTAGCTGCTGATTTACACACGCTATCCAATCAGACTGAGATGTAGCGAGGACGGGCAAGTTTTTTTTGCGAACATGTAGGGTCAGTCAACCTTCTTCACACTAGACGAGAACTGAGACACCAGCACGCCGCTCCCCCGCTCTCTTATGGACGCTGTTTGAACCATAATTTTATTGATGTAGGTAGGTACAGGCCAATGATGATGAGGGTCATCGACGGATAAGATAAGAAGAGGAGGAAGGTGCATGTTAGTGAAATGAATAAATAGGTGCTATATAGGATCGTCGCTTAATTGGGGGATGAATTCAGAATTTTTGAATAATACCCGAAATTTGGAATGGAGTATATATGATTCCTTCCCAGTTGTCCCTAATGTTCCATGTAGGTATTATTTTCGTTTCGATATCTCCAGTGGTAACAGTTGGAATTGTGTCCCAGTTTAGAGTTACGGTCACGAAAAAAACTATTGTGGGAATAAATGGAAACAAGCCGTATTACTGACGCATTTAATCGCATTCATCTCTGTTACACTTACATACTTATCATCTTTGACCGATGCTTAATCTCTAGCCTTATACGTAACAATGATTAGGTACCCTCCTTTGCCCTGGAGCACAGATTAATTCAAACTACATGCAGTTCCCAGCAATTAAATGCTAAGTTAGTTGCTCAACAAACGTGTCGCTAATAATTAGCCTATCTGTCAACGCCGGCGCGGCGCAGCGGATAGGCCTAATGGTAGGACACCTACCTACGCTTAACACATTCACTGCCCCCGACGCACATGTGCGTCCACCGTCATACAAGTTTGTTCCTAGGCCACGCCCCCTGGCAGTGAATGCGTTAACTTAGCGTTTTTTCACAGACCGACCTAGTCCTAAACTAAACAAAGGTTCTTTAGATACTAGGCGACCATGTACATAGTTACAAAGTTTAGTTTATTTATTTCATAATGATAAATTACAGTGCTTACATATAAATTATTCTTACGCTAAACGCATAAAGATTACATTACACTAGAGAACATTAGGATTGCGACTGCAGAAGCGTATACTGGCGTTGCAGCAGCGGATATAGACGATGTCACTGTCATCTTCTTTAAAATGTTTATACACACATGTTTTAAATGTGTATTTTAAACATTTAATGGCACATCTTCACAGGGGCCAAAATCACCACACAAAAACATACGTGTACTTTTCGTGTTGCTTTTTCAGTGTTACCCTCGCTCTTACTCTGTAGACATGATGATAAAAACAAACCATGGAGTTAAAATACTGGCCGAATGTTCTGCACTGTTCTACCATCACATTAGTCTATGTCAGCTGTATCATGTATTTATTACCGTCAATTTACATTTTTATGCACATTCTAAACTTCATTACGCAAGGGTTAATAGTCGTAAAGATGCGACCCGGATTAGGAACTTTCACAAAGGAGTCTGTAATCTTGATAAAGATAAAATGATAAGGCATTCGCGCCAAAAGAAAAGTCGTAAACGTCTATGGAGCTCATAAGGAGATAGTATGTTTCTTAATTCAAACGCGTGCATAGCTTGCACGCATCAACTACACATGGTAACTAAGAAGCTGATAGTTTTAAAGCCTTATTCCAAAGACGTAAGGTCTACGAATAGTTAATGTTGTTAGTACGCTCTCTTTCACACGCACGCGAGTTGTCGGTAGAATTTCGCTCATGGCAAAAACGCCGGGAGCACGCCATCAGTAATGAAGATGCATTGTTTTTGTTTGACTCGGAGTATGCTGTACACTTTATAAGTAGGTATGCCTGGACTCGTTACACATACGAGGGATAGGTACCTGGTTTTGTCATGACTGTTCATAATTTTCCAGGATTGCCAGGTTCTTTTAGTTATTCTCCTCTTTTACTTACCTATATCTTATACATATCATTTTATTAGTTAATACCCAGACCAGAATATTTCGGAAGAAAGGATAGTGATCTATTACAAATGTGGCGTGTTTCTGGCATTATCACATGACAGCCTAAGTAAGTTAAGTCGTCTGCATCAACTTTGCAAGCAACGGAGTGTGGAAGCGCCACCTTACACATACAACTCTTGTGAAATTTTGACGTTTACAATTAGAGCTGGGACAAATTGTCGCTGGCAAGTCGTTGAGTGCATGGTTAGACGGATTCCAGGCACCTTTTTGTTATTTTTCCGGTCTTAATTATCAAAAGTATCTAAACATACTTTTTGTTCAACAGATTGGTGGAAGTAAACGGCACAAACGTCCTATCATTTCGTAACGTTGAAGAGCTGCAGCGTGCAGCAAGCGCGGCGGCGCCGGCGCGCCTTGTCCTGCTGCGCGCGCATGGCTCTCCACCTTCCAGTCCAAACCATCCTAATACCAACAATACAAGCCCGGCGCCAGTTCCGGCTACTCACAACACTTTCACACAGGTAAGTACAAAAGTCTCGATAAGGTCATAATTTTCCGAGCTGGGGTTACCGCTCAGCTAAAGAAAATATATACTAAATTCTCTTCGTACTGTTACGCTTCAACATTTATGTGATACTGTGTCAGCACCTTTTACTCAGGAGTACCTCTGCATTCAGTAAGTACCTGCATTGCTAATGAAGAATACAAAAAACTCTCAACTTCTAGCTCTCTTGATAACATTTGTTTAACTCTGGTAAATTATCTTCTTCAGAACGAAGCAGCATCATTACGTGCTGAGCTCGGCGCGTTGCGGTCAGCAGCCGAGCAAGCCCAGAAAGCCAAGGAGGGCCTTCGCGCTGATAACACGCGCCTTACGCACCGCATCTCGTACCTTGAAGAACAGGTGGCTGAACTCCTCGCGAGGCATCCACAGGTAAATATTGTACAGAACCAGGCACCATCACTGCTATGATCAAAAAGGCTTAGAAATCTAACTGCAATGCAAATCTGCCATGTTTCTTGTTCTAATGTTCAACTATTGTCTTTGCCTCCACTTGTAACACTTTGAACGTCTGTTTTTAGCTCCAGCCGGTCAGCAGCAGCGACAGCTGCATAACCGTCAACAAGACCAAGAAGAACGTGACCAACATCAGCATCAGCTCGGAGCCGCACGGCAAGAGCCCCAAGTCAGAAGTCCAAGTCTTCCAGAAGGGTCCAGATATCACAGCAATTGTAGCAAAACTACCTGGGCTTGATGGGGCAGAGGCGAGTTTGCCGCTGATGCGGCCGAGGTCTAATGCGTCTGGTGCGTCCAGTCGCGCTGCGATTTCCCCCCGCGCGTCGCCCGCACCCCCCGCGTCCCGCGCACATTCCGCACACAGCATGGAACCACGCTCCCGTATGAGACACTCCCTCTCCCACCACTGCATCCACGCAGCTGATTACAGCGCCGAAACTGACGCAGCTATACGCATGATCGAGCGCAACCAAAGACACATGGAGAAGCAGCGGCTCAAAGCGGAGAAACTTAACCGTTCTAAAGAAGATCACTTCCGCTCTGACAGTGATTTGGAGATGAATTCACGTGCGAGCGCGCCGCCTGATCGTCATTATGAGATTAAAAAGGCTGCCGACAGGATAGAGGAAAGTATTAAGAAGACTAATTGGGCGGAGCGAAAGACACTGTCCATTATTGAACAGCTGAAGCGCTCGCAACGCCTGAGAAAGTTAAAGAAAAACGATAGCGCTGAAGATGTGCATGTAGAATCAGAGCGGCACTACATGTATCACAGGATAGACGGGAAAGTACTAGAAAACGCGCACAAATCTAGCAGAAGAACGTCAAAACTGCACTCCCGGAGCGCCAAATCTTCGGAGTTCGAGTCGGAATCAGATTACCCGAACGGTGATATCTACAGCAGCTCGCCACGGATCGACTACGGATCTGAAACCTGCTCAACAAGGTTGAGTCACTACAAGAAGAATGACGACAGGAGTGAAGTTAAAAGCCGACCAACGCCGCCTCGGAAGCCATTACGTTTATCGTTGCATAAAGCAAGAAGCGCGCATTCTCTGATGAATGGAAGCGAATCAGAAACACCAAGCAGACCGCCTTCAGATATGAACGGAGAGGAGTACTGTAAGAAGCCAGTGAAGAGAACACACGCCAGTGACAAATGGGGCCGCGAGAGACGGAGTGACGGTGGACGGGCGACTCCACGGCCTATCAGGAGACACGCGGGGTTGAGCTCTTGCGAGACGCCAGCGGCAGATGATTTGTATCCTGAAACGCATACGCCGCTGCGGGCTATGAGTGCGATCAGTCCTGGCAAGTGGTGCTAACGGCTGGCGAGCGGGAACGGTCTGTTCTCGAGTACAAATGACCAGCAGATATATTATGATACCTATACCTATAACAAGCTCTTTTCCCATCATTTGTCAGGAATTTATGTAGGTACATTAAATAGTTAGATATAGTGTCCAGGAGAAAAACCTTTCTAAATAATTATGTTTTTGGATAATATTTAATATATTTGAAGAAATAAGATATCGTTCTTATTTCAACTAGAGTCTGGCTACTGAAATATTACACAAATGTTTGGCGGGAAATTCAGAAAATCTTGGGCTGGTCACACTTTGTGTAGTAGGAATTATAGTTTTGATACTAGAAAATATTTTTGATTTTCTGTGCACACGTAAGGTACCTAAGGATATAAGTTAAATATACGTTGACCTGCACTCAAAGTCAGCTCATATAATTTCTACCACTATGTAAAGTACAGTCAACGATAAACATGCACATATGTTAACACTTTCTCACCATATACCTTTATAACAAGGCGAAAAATGAAATGTAGTGTAAATAAGACCTAGCTCGATAATACCGTAATATTAAAATAAATAAATAAATAAATTAAATAAATAAATTAATTAAATAAATTAATTTGTGTTTTGTGTTTTGTACAATAAGGAGTTTATACGTACATACATACATACATATTAATCCATCACGAAAAAAAATACATAAGTATTGCCAAATATGCTAAATGCCAAGTATCAAAATATTTATAGAGCACCAACCTCCTAATTTGTTTACATTTGCTTAGGAGTTGTAAACATTGCAGTTTTTCGTTATACAACGCTACACGTCGACTTCGCACATTGTCGTAATTATTTACGAACTTAAATAATGGTTTGCGAACCTCAGTATAGACATTATTCATATTATTTAAAATAATGTAAACCCCTTATAAACCGCAAACAAATTGAACGAGTGACATAAATTGACAACTGACTTTTAGCTTTTTTTTTAAATCATAGACAATTGGTGATACAACAACGAAATATCTGTCAACAATTTTTGGCTAGCCAGACTCTAGTATGGCATCATCTTCATTCTGGATACTCGTATATTATCTACTCCAGTAGTAAAATTGACAACACGGGATTTATAAATGTACATTCGTGACGTGAAAGTGTATTCGTAAGATAATTATTATATTTAGATTGATAAATTGTTGTAAAAAATATGCACATCTAAAGCCAAGAGGCTAATTTTATTTAGGTAGAAAAAGCTAAGTTTAAAGACCGGACCAAAAGTTGCAAGTAACTTGCAATAATATCTTGTGTACAAAAAAGCGCGCAAAAATATCTGACACGATCTTGGTAGCTTATAAGAGTTTCGTAAATTTAGAGCTCTTCGATCTGCAACCTATTTTACTCATTGTCAACATATAAGACTGTTGACGTAGTTAACCTGTTTTTGGCATTTGGTGGACATAACAGCGGTAACCTCGTTCAGAGGTTCCAACATTTTAAGAGACGGATCCACTTGCCAAATAAAAAATACTATTACTCTCCGCTTTAAATATCTGACAATAATTTGAACATGACTGCAAAAGGTTTTAATTATAAATAAGCTAGATAAGACAGCACAGTGTATATTGTACATAAGTATATACGGCACCCACCGCGTTAATACTCACTTAGGTACCTTGTATTTATATACGAAAATATAATAAGGTAAATATAAAGATAAGAATGAAATTGGAACTTTTTATTTTTTATTAAACCTTACAATTATAGAAATAAATTCAACATTATAACGCTCGCGCGCAGACAAAAAAAAAGTTATTGACAGTATAAGAAGTGTAAAATCTGAGAAAAAATCTTGAGTTTGACAGCCGAACTATAGTCTGTATCTTTAGGTATTTAAATAAAAGTAAACAATCAATTATTTGTACATTTTCGGGTAGTGATAACATTTATTGGTTAACCGACCAATTAGAAAACCGCCTGGATCAGTCACTGAACGACCTGATTTTAACCTACATTATTTGAACATGTAATGATTTCATCTACCCTCAACTGGTTTAAGGAACCATTTGAGGGTAGATTTTGTTTACTTTTATTTAAATACCTAAAGATACAGAGTATAGATGGGGCTGTACTGCGGTAGCTGGATTGTCCGTCAAGTTTTAACAACCAAATTTACCGCGAGGCCGTATAGCGACATCTACTCCAGCTGTAAATTTTGAGGTAAGAATTTACCTTATATTTTACACCTCTTCTACTATAAACAACTCTTTGGACATAAGTATAAAACCTCGATATAATTATAACACATTCAGTCTAAAAGGCCTTTTTCATAGCAGACAAACACGCAGCTATCTGATAAAATTAAATTAAATACGACTGTCTCATTCAATCATATAACTGCATCTCTTTCGTGCTGAATTGGACCTGAAAAATCGATTATCATTAGTAATATTTAGTGACATCCGTCAAAAAATTATTAATAAAAATCCTTCGATTAGCTATATTTGGCCTAGGTAGTCTAATATTTCTTGAGTATGTCATTTATATATAACAAATAATAATCGCCTGGCTACCTCGTCTTAGGTTAAGCATCTCTTTCTTTACTAGGTCTTTACTATCACGTCAGAAGAGGATAGCAGATTTCGCCTAGCCCGTGACAAATACAATCAAATAAATGTGACTCCAAGTTAAATCATCTTGCATCTCGATCTAATACATATGATTTAGGTGTGAGAGCATGAAGTGAACAGCTTATGAGATAGCTCCTTATTAGTATGAGAGAAATATGATATCTAATAAATAATATCTTCGCGAAAAATACAATGTACAGTCACCTGCAGTAATATGTTACACAAAGTAGGCCGCAAAAATATCTGACACGATCTAATATGTATAGCGATAAGAACGTGTCACATATTTTTGCGGCCTTCGTTGTGTAACATATTATTGCAGGTGACTTTACCTACCACCTACCTAGTTGTGAAATTCCGTTGCAACATTCTGCATTTAAAGAGCATCATAAAAAAACCCCTTGTTTGGTGTAAATTCTAACATAAATGTCAGTGGCAAACTAATTGAAGCTTGTGATTAAATTATTATAATATTATTTATTATGATTTATGACATTAGCTATGACTTATATAAACAAAAATAAGAAGAATATTCCTGTAATATTTTTAGAAAAAAAAAACATAACAGTTCCGTCATAATGTATGGATATATGTTATCGTTATTCATCAAACACGTGGTATATTTACACTCAGATACTATTAAAAAGACGTTGGTACAAAACAAAGTGTTTACACGAGTTCAGTCGGATCAGATATATCGGAGCGGCCAAGGTGTTCACAATATCTGAACACGCACTCTAACGCCTTGACAATACAGGCGTGTTCAGATATTTGTGAGCGCCTTGGCCGCTCCGATATATCTGATGGCGACTGTACAACGATCTATGCAACGGACTTCTGTCTGTACACCGTGCTATGGCACGCCATCGTAACATCAAACGAAAATTAGTAAATCGAGGCACTATGTAATGTACGTTATTATCAATTCTTATGACATGTTTCACTGAAATAACGGGTCAGTGCACGAAATTCCTCGTGCTACGCGCCCTTTAGACGAGTCGTCAGATACAACCGCCGTCAAAAGTACAGAAAAAAAAATGTTGTATGATTTTGAACTTTATTTATAAGACTTACGGTTCAGTGGCACAGAGCGTGAGAGTGGAAACCCCTGATTTATGTAAGGGCTGCTTTACACATTGATGATGTTAAGTGCAAGTTCATATATTTGCTAATAAACGCAACACTAATGAATGTGTAAATCAGGCTTAAGAACACTCGGTATTCAAACTTGTTATCTTTCTTTCAAATCAAATCTTTTCGGGGACTTGAGTCGTTTCGATACAGTAATTTAGAATGAGAACATTAAAGCTTTATAAACAATAAGACAATAGTTCAATTCATTACATACGTGATACCAAATTAAAGCGATAACAGGAAGATATAATTATTATGATCAATATGGGCAAAGAAAACTGTCATATTGTAGGGGTATTCCCATCTGTTACCATTGGTAACAAGTGGAATTTTCTTCTCAGTTGAGATTTATTGATCTCCAGGCTTAACAAGCCATGACTTCACTGTATAGCCAAAAATACCACAAATACAAGAGTTTTCTTTCCCACAATTCACCTTTAATTACATGCAAGAGACATGACAATTGATATTTACATCAATATTAAGTATGTACAGTCACCGCGCGGGCGAAGGCTGACTGTACACCATATATGTTTAACGACTATGAAAATGTATGGCTAATGTAAACACGCATATATGATGTACAGTTAGCCTAAGTCTTTCTACGAGTACGGAATGGCACAAATACACACATGATAGGTATTTTTATAAAGGTACGATTCAACATCGTTTAAGTTTATTGAAATAGATGGCGCTAAGTAACGTTAACTTTGAACAACCTAGTTACCGTGAAACATACGTCACCATGCTGTATCGTTGCGTAAATATAAGATGGTCTGAACTCTGAAAGATTTCAAAATAATTATGTTATTGAACATTTGCCATTTCCTATTTAAATTGTCGTGAGTCATACTTACACTAAGCTAATTTTACGATTTAATCGACGTATTTTAGTCATTTGCGCGACATGTTTCGGAGAGCCTAGGTCTCCATTTTCAAGCACTAACAGTGCATGAGTAGCGTTCACGATAGCTGCGCGCCGCGTACTGTCGCTCGCCGCGCAAGATAACCGGTTGGGGGTGACCCTGCGCTGGGGTAATAGGCTGTTAGTGCTTGAAAATGAAGACCTGGGCTATCCGGAATGTCGCGCGAGTGACTAAAAAATACGTGAGTTAAACCGTAAAATTAGCTTAATATTTGCCATTTCATTACCTTTAGAAAGACCTTCACACCTAATCTAGACACTAAACAATCTCTTACTCTGAAATTTGACACAAAACAAAATGTAAAAACAAATATACAAAATTATAATTACAACGGCCACATTCAATTAGTTGATTTTTATAACATTTTTCTTCGTTAGCCTTGAAAAACAGACCTTATACGTTATGAAATAACGTTCAATTTAATACGACTTATACAGCGGTAATTAAGAAAATAAATGACTAAGGCGATTACGTATCACACTGGATGCGATTCGCACGTCGCACCGATGTGAAAGCGGGATGTCGCTATAATACGCGCATAGCGTTGTCTCGCTCAAACATCGGAGCGACGTGCGAATCGCATCCAGCGTGATAACCGCCTAACATTGAGCTTCAGACGCTCCGTACAAGCAAAACGCAACTCTGTTACTATGATTTAAAGTCGTATGTCGTATGGAGCGTCCGTAACTACCAGACAGTACTGGCACAATAGAAACATAAGCAGTACAGTAACTTTATACAGGAATTTCGAGTTGCGACATGATCACGTTAACGAAAGACTATTACTCTACTGAGCTAATTTTACTGTTTAAACACTTATTAGTTTAGTTACTCGATTATATAATTTTTACAAATCGTTGCTTAGATTTTGAAAAATTGCAGGATCGAGTGAAATAAGCTACCGGAGCGGCAGCTGACGTTCACGAGGCTACATTATACACACTTAACAACTTTACGAATTATATCGCCCAAGAAAAACTCTTGATTTAGTACTTTTTCTGTAGGTAGTGGTATTCTTTTAGTAGTGACTGAACTCAAAACAGCGTCTGAGAACTTTCTTAGCGTAACATCTAATGGATCGAGTGTGTTTTCAGTCGACCTAAAACTCGAAGCAACGCCCAAAAATGACATGTTTCTTAAACGCATAGGGCAGCGGTAACCCCTATCCCGACCTCTTCATGAGTATAGAGTCGTACGCGCGTCGCTTGTGGCGACCACCCGTCGACTAGCCCGTGCCGGAGATCGACGGAGCGACAGCCGACTTTCACGAGGCTATATACGCCCTTAACAATTTTACGAGTCATATCGCTCTGATTTAGTACTTTTCCTGAAGATAGTGGTATTTAGTAGTGCCTTAACTCAAAACAGCTGCTGCTGATAGCTTTCTTAGCATATAACATCTAATGGATCGAGCGTGTTTTCGGTAAATTTAGACTTAAAATTCGAAGCAACGGCCAAGATTAACGTACTTTTTAAGGGCGTAAGGTAACGGCAGCTCTTTGACCGATCTTTTCATAAGTATAGAAAGTCGTACGCGCCTCGCGTCGCCTCCGTCCGACGCGCGTCGCTTGTGGCGACGACCGGTGGACGAGTCTGATGTACCGGAGTCACCGGAGCCCGAGGAGCGCCGGGTGAAGTGGCGCTTTTGGCGGCGGCGGCGGCCTGCTGAGGAAATGATGGTTCTGGTCATAAACTGGTTGACTGGTCTAATTTTTCAACCAATTCTCTAGATTTTTTGTGAGCAAGCTTGATAAGGAATCTTGTGGTCGATTCAGTATTTGTAAGTTTTCTCGAGGGCTAGAACTCACAGAGCCACTAGTATTTAAGTGGTTTATCCAAGTGTTTCAACTCACCGGTCCTGGAGCCGGTGTCAGAGTCCTGGCCGGACCGGCGCGAGCTGCCTGCCTCGTATCCTGTGCTGATTGGGGAAGAGTCCGCTGAGGGCGTCATCTCACCGATACCTGCGCAAATAACACATTTCAATTTAAAAGTTTACAATTCAATTGTTACTATTCTATCAAGTCTTGTAACTAACAAACTCTACAGGAGGCTCGCTTGCTTGGCTATCAGTACGGCTACCACCAGTTTTGACATTGACATAACGCTCACGTTTAAGTAACTTACTTTCTATGCATCTCGCTCGTACTCGCATATGCGAGCAATAGTGGAAGCGAGATGTACAGAAAGTAAATTACGTAGACGTGAGCGTTATGTCAATGTTAAAACTGATGGTAGAGGCTCTTGTGTATTAGTCTCACTTGTGTATCACTACAAACGCTTACCGCTGTCTAGCTTCTGCCTCGGCGGCTTGTCGGCGCTGGCCGAGGAGCCGGCCTCGGCCTCGCCGTCGGCCTCGAGGCTCGCTTGCTCGGTCTCGGTGTCCTCCTCGGGTTCGTCGTCCTCGACTTCCTCCTCGTCCGCGTCCCAGTCCATCTCCCGGGACGTCGTGGCTTCGCCACCACCCATCTGGTGAAAAAGAGAACAATCAAATAAATTGGTTCTGAACGATTTTAGTTCACAGGACGATTGTCCTTCGGGTCAGCAGACACAAACTATTAGAATCAACTAAGGGTGGTATTCCACCTATCCAATTTCTTTGTCCAATGTGTATTGCGTCTCACATTTTGCTTAATGAGAAAGTGAGATGCAATGACATTAAACAAAGAAATTGGACAGGTGCCCTAACCCACCCTAACAGGCTACAGGCCAATATGAACCTTTGTATTTGTATTATTTATTTATTTGCTGAATATGGGTTTACAAAGGTGTACAATAACATATTAATTAGTTCAACCATACCCTGCTTGGTGTTGCATGCAAAATTTAAAGTATAGTCGCACTAATAACATACAATTAAGATAAAAATATTAGAAATAACATGTCAGATTAATTATTAACATTAGAAAAGTCATGCAATTCATTATTTACAATTTCAAATTCATATTACTATTCCATGTCATAATCAAAGTATTCATGTATGGAATAAAAACACATGTCATTAAGCCATAAAAATAATTTCTTTTTAAACTTGTTGATTGGAAGGTCTTTTATGTCAGCAACTTATTAAATATTTTTATACACATGTAAAATGAACTTCTAGCTGTTTGTTTGAGACAGGTTTTTGGCAAAACTAGTAGATTGCGCTGTCTAGATATACGGTCATTGTAACTTATCATATCACAGTTTTTTTTTAAATGAGTTTCATTGAGACGAACAAAAAGAGCCATTTCATATATGTACAAGGATGGTAGTGATAACAATTTATTCTTTTGCATTACTGGCTTACAGGATTCCATTTGTTTTATTGTGAAGATGGCTCTTATACATCTTTTTTGCATTATGAACGCCCTTTGCACATCAAATGAGTTACCCCATACTATTATACCATATCTGAGTGTAGACATAATGTAGCTGTGATATGCCAGTAATGCGGATTCTCGAGATACTGTTTGTCTGACTTTCCTCAAAGGGAATATAAATTTATTTATTTTACTACAAACACCATCAACATGCTCATTAAAGGTTAAATGTTCATCCAAATCTATACCAAGAAATTTGAAGCTTTTATATTCGCTGACAGAATCACCTAAGGGTCATTCCACCGTTTCGGGTGTTACACTTGAACTCTTAAAATAAGGTTTTATTGGATATTGTAACAGGAACTAGGAGGTTATAACTATTGATTCATCTACTACTTTGATAATATTTTCTTTTCCTGTACACACATAATTAAAGTATAAGAGCAATAACGAGAGAATCACTAAAAAGTAGCTGTTTCGGGCGTTACGGGAATTGGCCTATACCTTCTGACCATCAGTACCAAAATGCATAATTTAGCGAATTTTGTCAAGTAACCTCCAGTTTTATTTATGTCAAGTAATAATAGTTAGTATAGTCTACTGAAACACTGAAGTAACACTTAGTATCACTTTTCAATTAATTTTAATAAAATAAATTACCTGTTTCGGGTGTTAGTCATGGTTCGTTTCGGGTGTTACGAGTACGAAATTAAGACAGATTTATACGAAATTATGGCTCATTTTATTGAAATTATTGTCTTTTTAATAAATTCGATTAAAAACATAAGTAATAAATGCTGAATTATTATAAAATACATTAATCTTAACAATAAAAACTGTTTCTCGAAGATATCATAATTATTTTTCTTTCGATGCGAATATTACCGAAAATATTCACTTAATCAAAAAATGGTTGATAGTGACACCTATTAATTTTGTAAGATCTATCCAACGACACCCCACATCACAGGATTAAAGTCGCAAAAAAATTAAAAATATTTTGTACAGGAGCAAACCTAAAAAAAAAATTTTTTGTAGTTTTTGTGTTACTATTTTGTCGCCATGATTGATTTAAGTATCCATGTCAAATTGCAGCTTTCTAGCACTAACCATCACGGCGAAAAGCCGGGGACTGACAGGCGGATGATCAACACGTTTCGGGTGTTACACAACTTCAAACTTTAAAACATACGACTAAAGCAGACGCAAAAACAACAACTAATACACATTTGCATAGGTTCACATCATAGCCTTTCTTTGGCAAAACATGCTTGGCTATAGTTAATTACGGGAAAAGTTACACATACTTTTATCTCTTTTTCGTTTCGGGTGTTACTTTGAGACCACAGTCTAGAATACTCTTCTAAAAACCGATTAATCCATGCTTTTTAATATTTTTAAAGATAAATTATAAAATTACGATATTTTACCTGAAATAACTGCGGGAAATTTGTAACAGTTTACAGTTACTTTCTTTTTAATTAGTCTTGCCAATATCGCTGTATAAAATTAGTTTTACGCCTATCATTTAAACGTTGCGATCAAGTACATGAAAAACATGTAAAAATCTTTTCCCGATTATATTTCTAACTCTATAACTAAATTCAAAAGTCACACGGATCGCTTACTCGAAATTAGCCCTCATTATGCTCTTGTGATTCTTAAATTCTGCCTTTTTGTCCCTAAATTTACGTATGTGCTCCGCTGTTGTCCTTTCTGGAAACATCAAAATTTATTGTCGCCCATAGATGATTTGATCAAAATTAGTTTAGAGACGATTCTAAACATTCAGCTAAGTGAGCCTTCCTGGTCTCAAGCGTCCCTCCCCATTCGGTTTGGAGGTTTAGGAATTCGCAAAATTTCCAGTGTGGCTTCCCCAGCCTTTTTGGCGTCCACTCATAGCACGTCTGGTCTCATAGGAAATATCTTAAGGGCTTTGCCCACAAACTGTGAGATTGCGGGCTTTGAGGACGCCAAAAATGCTTTTAAAATTGCTTGCCCAGGCAAACAATTTCCAGACAACCCAAATTCACAAAGGAGTTGGGATAATGTTTACTGTGATTTAACTTACAATACTCTCCTAAACAACTGTACAGGTCCAGACCGCGCGAGGCTTTTGGCGGTCGGAGCCCGGGAAGCCGGTTACTGGCTACATGCCCATCCTTCGCCCAATACTGGTACTTTCTTGGATCCGGCCTCCCTTAGACTGGCGACTGGTTTGCGACTCGGGGTTTCGGTGTGTACGCCACACATATGCTCTTGTGGCACGGACGTGGACCGACTGGGACACCACGGATTATCTTGTCAAAAAAGTGCAGGCCGTTTTTCGAGACATGCGTCGCTTAATGACATAGTCCGTCGGTCTCTTGCCACCATCAATGTGCCTGCTCTTCTTGAGCCGACTGGCATTATCAGAGATGATGGCAAGAGGCCCGATGGAGTGTCCTTAGTTCCTTGGAGCTTGGGACGGATGTTGGTGTGGGATGCTACCTGCGTAGACACACTGGCACCGTCCCACCTCCAACGGACTACTGTAAAAGCGGGCGGAGCGGCGGAAAGCGCCGAAATTCTAAAACGTAACAAATATAAGAGCCTCGGTAGAGAGTACCATTTTGTACCATTTGGTGTTGAAACTCTAGGTCCATGGGGTCCCAGCGCGCATAAGTTGTTCGCAGAAATCGCGAAGCGTCTGGTTGACGTAACTGGTGACCGAAGAGCTGGCGGCTACCTCGCACAACGTATCAGCATTGCGATACAGCGAGGAAATGCCGCCAGCATCCTTGGTACAATGCCTCAAGGGCCTATTTTAGATTTAAGCTAGTTATTAATTTCGTTTAGTAGTACCACTGTATATATATTGTATGTAAAAATTGATTTTTTTTCGGTGTTTTTTTCTGACATGAAGGTTTGGTATGTTTTCTATGGAAATAGGTTAGTGTTGACTTCTTAAACGAATTTTCATTTTTGAACCCTTGGTAGCGTTTATTATGGAATGACCCCTAAACAAGTTATATTTAGATTCAAACTTTGACGTTTACTAGTTCTAAATTGCATATACCTAGTTTTGCTTACATTTATTGATAGGTTATTAATTTCCAGCCAGTTGACTAATGCATTCAGGGTTCTATTAATGTCACTTTCAAATGTTTGCACATCAGTACATGGTATTACTACGGAAGTATCGTCTGCAAATAGTACGGTAGGAAAATCTACGGCTTTAGGCAAATCATTTATGTAAAATGAAAACAGTAATGGGCCCAAGACACTGCCCTGTGGCACGCCAAAGTAATTTTCTCTGCAGTTAGATTTGTAGGTGTTTAAAGACTTGCCTTCCCTCCTAACAATTTCTGTATATTGCGTTCTGTGGCTTAAGTATGACTCTATCCAGCGAAGCACATTTCCTCGCACTCCATAGTGCTCAAGTTTTGTCAAGTGTCTCTGATGAGCAACCAAGTCAAATGCCCTTGTCATGTCCAAAAAAAGGACTACGACTGGCTGGCCTCTATCCACACATTGTATGACATCCTTGAGTAGAGCAAAAATTGCAGTAGCTGTAGACCTACTAGCTCTAAAGCCATGCTGCTGGTCTGTTAAAATCTCATATTTATCGGCAAAATTGACAAGTCTAGAATTCATAAGTTTTTCAAACAGTTTCGATAGGACAGGTATTAGTGAAATAGGTCTATAATTGCCTACATTCTTTTTTGGCCCTTTTTTGTGGAAGGGTTTAACTATGGACTTTTTGAGCCTTTCAGGAAATGTTCCTTCCGCAAGAGAAAGATTGAAGATATACAATAGAGGTACACATATTGATTCGGCACAAGCCTTTAGTATTTTGGAATTTATTTCATCATATCCAGTTGATGTAGTGTTTTTTAATTTCTTAATAGTTTCTAGAATCTCTTTTGGTGTAGTGGGATTGCAAAACATACTATGAGACAATCGATCAAAATTTTGTAGCGGTGATCCATAATTTGGATGGAACTTGTTGGATACATCAATGAAATAATTGTTAATCAATTCTGCAATATCTTTAGGGTTAGATGTAATACCGTTATCACTTACTATATTGTGTATGTAACTTGGTTGCCGAAATTTACCCACCCTATCATTAATTATATCCCAAGTCGCGCGACACGCATTTCTAGCATTAAATATATAGTTATAATTGCTTCTCTTTTGAGCTTTATGTATAACAGACTGTAACACTTTTGAGTATATTTTATACTTAGACTTAAGCTGTATATTTTTGCTTTTACATGCTTGTACGTATAATGCGCGTTTCCGTTTACAACAGAGCCTTAGACCTTTTGAGATCCATTTAGCTTTTTTTGGTTTCTCTGTTATAACTACTTTCACTAAAGGAAAACATAAGTCATGAAAAAGCCCCAAGAGATCATGAAACTCGTTGAATGCATCATTAGTACTAGACTTATTGTAAACATTATTATAGTTCAAATTTTGCATACAGCTAACAAATTTCAAAATGTTCTCTTCACTGTAATCTCTACGGAAAAGACAAAACTGATTGGGACCTTCGTGCATTCCGACAAGGTTCACGATGGCGCGCGGCGCACGATACGCGTGGCGTACAAAGAGTTAGTGCCTTTGAAAAAAGTAATCAAAATGGTTCTTTATATTGGGAAAATGATTGCCAGATAGACGCAAATAAGATATGATTATTATAAGGCCTGATACGCCTAATAATTATCATGACTCTCATATTGCGTCGTGGGTCATAGGTTATTGTAAACTAAAAACATGGCATATATGTTTGTATCGATCAGTAAGCAGTAGAAGTTTGTACCCGGGTTTGGTGTTGACATAATCTGCAGATGCTCTTATTATCTTAACAATAAAGTTATGTTTAGTTCATTTTGAACAGGCGCTTAGCAACTTCTTTTGCGAATCGTACAAAAGACTATATCTTATTGCTTAGTGGAGTGGTGGGCAAAGTAAGGCCCGCGGGCCAGCTCCGGCCCGCGAATGGATTTCATCCGGCCCGCTGCCGGTCGTATGAAATAATTAGAATATGGGCTATATGGCATTGGCCCACGATTATCACAAATCAAAATAAATTTTGGCTACAATTCTGGCCCTCCACTTAAATTTCCTAAACATTCTGGCCCCCCCATGAAGAAAGTTTGCCCACCACTGGCTTAGTGTTTGATAATGGCAATCATAATTCGTTTTTAGGGTACCGTACCCAGAAGGTAAAAACCCTACCCCTGGTACCCTATTACTAAGACTCCACTGTTCGTCCGTCTGTCACCAGGCTGTATCTCATGAACCGTAATAATATAATAAATTTTCACAGATGATGTATTTCTGCTGCCGCTATAACAACAAATACTAAAAAGTACGGAACCCTCCGTGCGCGAGTCCGACTCGCACTTGTCCGGTTTATTCTTTCTATTTATTCTGTCCGGTTTATTCTCCACTCACTTTCCGGTTTATTCTCCACTCACCTTTCCCAAGTATATCTCGACCTCAGCCGGCATGTCACCCTGGTCATCGTCGCTGTGTGGGTCCCTGCGCCGCCTGCGCCTGTCCCTCCTCTCACTCCTATCGCTGTCGCGCGTCTGGCTCCTGTCGCGCGTGGTGTCTATGTCGCCGTCGCTTCTCGTGTCGCGTTCGGGCGTGCCGTCTTCGTCGAGGGTTTTGTCAGCTGTGTCTGCTGGGGTGGACTGTGTTCTGCTGGCTGATGGCACTGGTTCTATAGATTGAAAAAAGGATTCAAATTAGTATAATGGTCAGAGCACACTGGCTGCGTATATAAAATGTATTTTTTTTTTCACTATAGAAGGCAAACATTTACTGTTAATAATAACCTAAATTTCTCAATTCACAAGAGCCTACCTCGTTTATAAATTAACTAGCTATATTTCGTCACATAAAAAAATAAAATTTGTCAAAAGCAACGCAGTTACGTCAACGTTGCTAGCTCGAGTGACGCTAGGGTGGGGTGGGTCTTACCCGATTCAGTGGCAGCGTCATCAGCCCTGGCCCTCGGCCTCTCGTCGTCGCGGAGCTCGAAGGTGAGCATGCCGCGGCAGGGGCGGCGCTCGGCGCGGCCCCACGAGCGCGAGCGGCCGCCCGCCCTCCCTCCCCCTCCTCCCCCTGCCCCTCCTCCCCCTGCCCCTCCCCCTCCCTCCCCCGGCTCGGAGGCGCCGCGCGGCGAGCCGGGGGAGCGCGGCGGGGTGGCGTCGTCGCCCCGCTGTAACATGGTTAAGTTCATTCTAAATTTTTTTTACAAATATCTTTATTAATGTTCGTATAGATTTGATAGCCAACTGGTATTATTACTTCATGAAAATAGTATCGCTATATGCAAAGAAAAATTGTTTAAAATGGCCGTCATTATCATGACGTCATAATAGCAGCATCAAAGAAACTATGGGAAGAAACATCAAATATGCAGTGCAAACTTTTCGTTGTTGTTACAAATTTAACACTTTTTCTGCTACAGTGACGTCACTCACGAGAAAAAAATAATTAGATTACGTGTCCTTAATACTCGTGTCGTGTCGTATAGGCTCTTCAAAACGTACCATGATTATGTACAATTCAAAAGTCGCTACGGCATGTAGTGGTATGGAGTAAAATATCTATCTTTGATAATACATCATTAATTATTAGATTACCTGATCGGTGGAGTCATCAGGGTTGTCGTCTGACGTGTCGTCCGACGGCGCGTCGAACCTTAAGGCGCCGGCGACACGGGACGGGCCCATGCTCAGCACTAGGGACAGTAATGCGTTCATCTCGCCCGCGCCGCCGTTGCGGTCCAGGTCGTGAAGTGCGTTTAGGCCCTCTGTAGAAAAGTATATAGTGTGAAAAATGGCTAAATATACAGTTTTAAATATAAAATACGCTTTAGAATATTAACCTTAGTGTTTAAAACCGACATTTGCCTGCTTTACTCGATATTTAGCGAAATTTACTAGATAGTGAACCAAATCTTGGACTATTGGTTTTTATACTCGTTCAATCATCCCAGTTTATAAGACTGATCTGTCACTATAGTAGAAAATTCGCTAGTAAATTAGCCAACCAAACTGTCATTTCAGTCTCTGCAACATAAAAACACTGCTGAAACTCACCGACATCACTCTCATCCTCTATAGGTATACAGATCCGCCTCGGGCACGGCTTCTTGGCGGGCGGCGGGCGCGGCGGCGGCGCGCGCAGCTCGGGGTGGCGCCGCCACACGCCGCCGCGCAGCGCCGCGCGGACCATGCCGCGGCAGAGGGTTTGGAGACGTGCTGGGCACTGTTCTTCTACGAAAATATATTAAAATGAGTGTTGAATATTGAAATGACGGGCAACAGAGAGGTATGGAAGAAAAAGACATGCTGCACCGACCCCAAGTGAATGGGACAAGGGAGTGCTGCTAGCCGCCGTCATAAATCGAAGTTACGCTCTTATTTTAAAATGACATTTTAAAATAACATAAAATTTGACATGAATATTCAAGTAACATATTAAACATATGTATATCTATGAATGGTACTAGTTTTCGTTGCTGGAAATTGTAATACAAAGAATTTAGGGCGAGTAGTTGTAGTAGCCATTGCCTACACAAAATAACGGGGTTTAGTACTAAGGCAGAGCACCACTAATGGAAGAGTTTAATAACTCACCCAATCTAATAAGATCCCCCGCCTCCTCCTTCGTGGGCACGCGCAGCGTCGCGAACGAAACGTTGAGGACGCTGCGCGATGTCCACTCGGTCTCGCCGACTCTCTTCACCTGGACAAGGTTGTCGTTCAGCGGCATCACTAGGATACCACCCACCTGGAAATTTCAATAAATAAGTACTGTTTCCAATAGCCAGAAATAGTATAAGATTTATAAGTATATTTGGAAACTGATTTTGCAGCCTAGCATTCTTTATAAATGGTAAAGGCGGGCCCACACAGAATAAGTCGCTTCTCGAGGACATTGAAGCTGCAATGCAGACCGAGCTACTTCGCGCGGCAATTTCCTCGTTCTATATGGACCTGCCTAATGATGCTTACACAAAAATAAATAAATACATAAGTCAAGGCATTCCCCCAACATTAGTTAAATATCCTAAGTAAACTTGAATGAAGTGATTGTAGGTTTTCCAAGTTTTATTGCACAATAACAACTTCCTATTACACTGTATTAAGAATGTGAATGATGAAATAGGTATTACAAATTCCAAAAAATCATTAAAGACATTCTGTAAGTAATTAAAAAGCACCAAATTTTAAAACTAAGATACTAAGAAACTACACAATCTGTCTGGTTTGTACTACTAAGTGTATGTCAGTTGGATTGAGTGGCAGATTGATCAATCAAAATCTTATGTCTGTCTGGAAAACAACACATACCTTGATGAGTTGTTTGAAGTAATTCTGGTACTCCTCTGGGCAGCCGGCACCGCAGTAGACCCGGTCATAGGGTGCTCCCAATGGTGCTATGCACAGTCCATTGCCTATACAAAATGCACAAAGCAGTTTAGCTATGAAAAAGTAACAGAGTTAGTTTTAAGATTATAGCATTAGTAAGGATGATAAAAAAACAACTAACATGTGTATTTTAAAGAAATCTTTTATATACCCAGAGACCTATAAAAAGAATTCCCATTCCATTGTACCTATTGAAGAAGAAGAAGAAGAAAGTCATTCATTGTAAAAACCTTCTACATACAGCACCACAATTGCAAATTGTCTTGGCAAGTTTTGTTTTGTGGGCAGCTAGAAGTTAATAGGGAATCTATTATATTGAATCATGGATAGAAATTATGTAAAATTTGTATACCTCTGCAAATTTGCCAATAATTATACTTTCTAGCCACCCAGACCTCAAAATTTGCCAAGACAAATGCAATTTAGATTTGTCAAAAAAGATTTAAATTGGAATGGAACAGGAGAATTTTTATTTAGGGCTCTGGGTGGCTAGAGGATACTGGTAGTTTTAACAGTTACAACAAAAAAAGTCAGAACTTTAAATTCAAATTTGACTTACCCTGATAATATTTAGGTTCACAAAAATCAAATTCATCCAGAACTGGAGAGTTTTCTATGAACTGTCCGAGCCTTTTATTAGCATATTCAACCACTGTGGGATGCACTTCCAAGCCATGGCTGATGCCGCTGGAGCCCAGGATCAACCCCACCAGGGTGCTGAGGTAGCCTGTACCCGAGCCCACATTCAGGAATGACAGCCCCGGGGACAGCTCCAGGCCTTCCATAACTTCACTGTCGGGCAAAGATTTCACCCGTCAAGCATTTGTATAGAACATCTATAATATGTTTAACAAAATGAGAACATAGGATCTAGATGTGTAAAGACATGGGAATATTTACTGTATTTCATATGCATGTAAGGTCCACTTTTCAACTGTTGATGCTACAGTGGACAAAGGGGTCAAGTTTCAGAGAGTTCACGTAAAATGACAAACAAGTGATTATGAATGGCGATTATTATCAAAGGCCAAATGTTTACATTTACTTTTGTTTGTGAGGATGTCGTTAGGGGCGCTTACCTGTAGATGCAGGGCGCGGAGAGGTGCAGCGGGCCGTGCCGCCACGCCAGGTCTTTGTAGGCCTGGTCCCGTGCATCCCGCGTCATGTAATCCGCGCGGTCCAGCGCCCTGAACACTCGCTCCACATCCCGTGACCGGATGTAGTTGCTGCTCACTAGGTTGTCGATCAACTCGTTGTTATCCCTGCCCGAGCTCACGGCGCCTCCCATATTGTTTGTTTTGTTCCGACCTTTCCTTGCACTACCCGACTCCTCAGCTGATAAAAATTGTGACGTCACACTTGTTTTTCAACATAATTCGTCGCCAATATGTCACGTTCACCACGATCTGACGATAATGATGCACCATGTACAGAAAGAAGCCTTTGAATCAATTGTTTTTAGATGAAAACGAGATCAATTTCGTTAAAAATCCAAGAAATCGAACGAGGCAGAGTAGCTCACATGAAGAAAATTGTAGTAGGTATTTTTATTTTTATTTTCTCTTGACTGTCAAAAAGAGCCGATCACTGATTGGTCTAGATAAGAAAGGGACAACGACTCACCAATCATAATTCAGCATAAACAAAGTCAAAAAATCGGAAAGTGAAATCGATTGATTTGTTTTGTAACGTTTTCTGGATTGTTGTTACATGCATTGTTTTAATGTGGAAGCCTCACTATTAAAACTTTCAGTTTTAATTCATAATTTCTTCAAATAAGTTTAATTCAATTCCAAAATTATTATTTTACAATGCATACGTGGATCTCGTGAATATAATATTGGTCAAGCAAATCTTGTCAGTAAAAAAAGGCGCGAAAATCAAATTTTCTATGGGACGTTATCACTTCGCGCCTACATTTTTCAAATTTGCCGCCTTTTTCTACTGACAAGATCTGCTTGACCAAGTATAGCATACTATCAATACTATTACTCTTTCTATCGAGTCTATAGTCTATAGCCAATTTTGACAGATCAAAAGTCATCGAACCACGGGTTAGGATGAGGTGATTTGTTTTCCTAATTTTTTGTGAAATTCCGCTGGCCATCCTTAAAATTTCACAGTAGAAGCTGATCGCCAACAGCCCTCTGAAGTGGACATCGAAAGTTATATGGATGTTTTATAATAGAAGAATTGTCACGTCATAGTCGGACGTCACGATCAGCGACGTCCGTGATAAGCGTCAGGTCGGGGTTGATGGTTTAGTGGTCGGTCGTGTGAGGGTTGCGATGGCGGAGACGAGCGAGGCGCAGGCGAGCGCGTCGGCGCCGGGCGGCGATGCGGGAGGAGATGACGAGAAGCGAGACGAGCGGATGCTGGAATGCAACATTTGCCTGGATACAGCGCGGGATGCCGTCGTATCCATGTGTGGACATCTCTTCTGGTGAGCTTTCCTTCCCCGTAGCCTTGAAATTACGTTGGACACGTCTTAAGACCTAAAGATATTCTAACAAGGTCATGTCCAATATGCAAATGAGCGTTGTTGTTATTTTGTCTAGTTTTACTTTAATGAATATGCATTCGTTTAAACAATATTAAGTATCGTATATTTGCCGAAGCTGAAGTGTATTTGCAGTGCTAAAAATAATAAGCAAGTTAAAAACAACTGGTGTATGTACCTACTTCATCATAAATTGAGTTTCTTAAGGAAACCAAAAACTGGTTTACATTTTAATTTAATACATTTATGGAATGTATTAAAGATAAACAGCAACATTAAATTCAATGTTACATTCGGTTTTACTATTGATTCTGTCAAATTTAGTAAAATTTATTTTATTTTGAGGTCAAACCATGAGGTTATTTGATAGATAGACACTGAATAATAACTTTACTAATTAGTTTCAAAACTAGAAACTTCTAATGGGTAGTTAACCATCAGTTATTTATTTCTAAAATTACCTAGATGTAAAATGACTAAGGAAAATCAAATCTTCTTCTTCCTCGCATTATCCCGGCATTTTGCCACGGCTCATGGGAGCCTGGGGACCGCTTGACAACTAATACCATGATTTGACGTAGGCACTAGTTTTTACGAAAGCGACTGCCATCTGACCTTCCAACCCAGAGGGGAAACTAGGCCTTATTGGGATTAGTCCGGTTTCCTCACAATGTTTTCCTTCACCGAAAAGCGACAGGCAAATATCAAATGATATTTCATACATAAGTTCCGAAAAACTCATTGGTACGAGCCGGGGTTTGAACCCGTGACCTCCGGATTGAAAGTTGCACGCTCTTACCGCTAGGCCACTAAGGAAAGTCAAATCGAAAGTTTGATATTGAAGACATTGAGCCTTGAGAGAGTTTTTATGACTAGAGTTTACAATTTTATTTATCCCATGTTTTTTTTTGTAGCCAAATATTTTTACCACACTTGAATATGACAAACTAAGTACAATTTTGAGCAAAATAATAATAAGGTCAAAACATTGGTCTGCCATTATGTGAATTGGTCATATAAATGTTTTTTTTTTATTTCCGTTAATTTCAAGGGTGCATTCCTGAGCTTAAATCAAGTAACTTTCTCAAAGACACATGACTTCTTTGAGGAGGACCTGATTAGAAGACCGGTATGGCTTTGCAATCTTCTTTCTAGTCATTCCCTCATGCCTGAGGATCATATACAACATGGATTGGATAACATGCAATTCCTATCCAAGCTGCCCGGTTTTTGTCCATTTGTGCATGGGTGGGGTGGTGGTAATCGCTTACCATCATGTGATCTGTCTGCTTGTTTACCTCTTATATCATACAAAAAAGCGATGCCAAGTTCCTCAAATATGGATCATAGGTACCTGGGTTCCACTTGGCAACTAATCCTAAAAAATGGCATAGGCACTAGTTTTTAGGGTTCCATACCCAAAGGGTAAAAACGGGACCCTATTACTAAGACTCCGCTGTCCGTCCGTCCGTCCGTCCATCCGTCCGTCCGTCTGTCACCAGGCTGTATATCGTGATCTGTGATAGCTAGACAGCTGAAATTTTCACAGATGATGTATTTCTGTTGCCGCTATAACAACAAATACTAAAAACAGAATAAAATAAAGATTTAAGTGGGGCTCCCATACAACAAACGTGATTTTTGACCGAAGTTAAGCAACATCAGGCGGGGTCAGTACTTGGATGGGTGACCGTTTTTATAGATTATGGTACGGAACCCTTCGTTTGCGAGTCCGACTCGCACTTGGCCGGTTTTACGAAAGCAACTGCCATGTGATCTTATATGGATATTAATTTATTCTTCTTCTTCTTCTTTATATTTAAGAGCTGTGCTCTTGTCGGTGGAGCAATCTCCAACTCCATTAATTTATTAATGTGCTTTAAATTATTGTCTTTATTATATTGTTTATTTACTTTTTAATATTGTCTTTTTTATATTTTATTGAATGTCTTTTATTATATTTTTAGTCTGTACTTTCTGGGGCTCATTTCTCAAAACCTTGTAACTTGTAATACAAGCAGATGTCACTTTTTGGCAGCTTTTGTTTAGAAAGGGATTTCCACTTGTATTACAAGTTACATGCTTTTGAAAAACGGGCCCCTGATGTGCAGTTTGAAACTTTTCCATTTTTTTGTTAACCTTCGTATCTTGCACATCTTGAACAATATTGAATGTCTTCACAGCTGGCCCTGCCTTCACCAATGGCTGGAAACACGGCCGAGCCGACAAGTGTGCCCCGTATGCAAGGCCGCCATCAGCAGAGACAAGGTCATCCCGCTCTACGGCCGAGGGAACACCAAGCAGGAAGACCCCAGGAATAAGGTATGCTACTAGCCTACTTAGGCGTGGACTAAACGACCCTCGCCCACGGCTTCGTACTAAAGGGTACATAAGGGGAGCTTGCAGGAGCCAACTCTTATTACCTTGGGAATACACATTGAAAGAAAAGGCTTTGCAGATGCGTCTTTGCCCACGGCTAGATAAGTTCACGCTTCGCCACTGAAGGTATGTCTGGGTTTTCTTGATAATTCATGTATGACCCCAGACTATTTTATATCCCAGATACTAAAAAATAACCATTTGATTGGAATGCTGCGCGTTGGAGGGTTTGATACCTCGTGCCATAAATCGAAAACTTTAATGCTTAAGTCGTCACTCCCTTTCGCGTTGTAGGGTCTGTCATCTAGGGGTTGAATTCGTTAGGGGCTTAAAGCCTAAAGAGGTAAAACTAAAGCATTTTTTTTATGTAGTTTCTATAATGGCATTAGGTAATTTTGGTCAAACATATACACCTCAAACTCGATTTTAGGTACCTACACTAAGCTGCATAACAATAAATATAAGTAAGTGGAACTTAGGGAAAAGATTTATAAAGCTCGAAAAAAAAAACTACTTGTTAGCCCGCGACACAATCTCGCAATTTGCCGATTTTTTTTCTGAGACGCAATATATTTATCCATAAAGTTTGCGTCTAAATTATAAGTGTGACATTCGCAATAACCTTACGCAAATTAGGCCTTGTCCAAAGACCTTCCAATCATGGTCGAATTGACTTTACAATACTTACATATTTACTTTCGAACTTTTGCTCTTTTTAATGTGTTAAAACATATTACATCAGTTATTGAAAATATTATCTTTATGTGATCGACACGAGGTTTATAAGGTGAGTCAATAAATATTCCAAAAGAAGATCATTAGATTGGATGTATGTTTCAAATATTGACTGTATTTAGATCGCATTAAGATAGAAAATCAAACAATGTATCAATCACAAACTAATATTCACATATCTATAGTTCTGACTCGTGACAGGTCTTTACTACAATGTAGTCGTTTTGCATATTTTAGACTGGGTGTCCAAAATTTACCCATCACAAAAGGTCTTATTTAGAACTATTTGTGTGACGTAATTGACGTATCGTATGCGCAAATAAATTTGGACAAAACTGACGCACAATTTTATTATTTAAATATTAAGAGGGTCGAAATTTAAAATTAATGTATGTAAATGATTATGTTATCGTGTTAAAAAAATGTGAGTCCCTATAATTGGCCTCCTGTATCTACTATAATTTCTATGTTAATGTCATAGCTGTTGGATCTCCAAATGAATAAATTAAAAAATAAAACATTATGGCCATTAAAAGCTGTACAGTCGACGTCAAAGATATGTTTACACTTTTGCACATTACTCCTTTGTAATAAGGCGAAAAATGTAAACATATCGTTGACGTCGACTGTACACGTGCCTTCTACGTGGTTACGCGACTATCAGACTATATGTAAGCGGGACAGCGCTATGTACGTATATAAGCGTTGTCCCGCTAGGACGCCGGAGCGCCGTGCGAATCCGCATCCAATGTGTACACCGCCTTACTGACCAAGCTTCCGGCCAATGTGACATTGGCTTTAGAAGTTTTAGAACTCAATCAATAAAAATAATACAATTCCAGGTGCCACCGCGGCCAGCGGGGCAGCGCACGGAGCCCGAGAACAACAGCGGCTTCCCGGGCTTCGGCTTCGGCGAGGGCTTCCACATGTCCTTCGGCATCGGCGCCTTCCCCTTCGGCGTGTTCACGTCCACGTTCAACTTCGGCGACCCGAGGCCTAGCGCTGGTATGTTGTAGTACACTAACTATAGGGCTTCGGCGAGGGCTACCACGTCTTTCAGCATTGGGCCCGTACCTTTCGGCATTTGGCCTAGCTACACATTCATCTGGCAAGGTCGCCATGTAAAGACGAGAGTTCGTGTATTGATACATTTGTTACAATGAGCTTCGATTTATTTCTGGGCACATATTTTGAGATTACAATATGCTGCTCATAGTTAGGTTCTAAACATAACACAACATTATTTTTGACTATTTTTAATCAGTTTAATCATAAAAGAAATAGGCTCCCCCTACGTGACATCATATGCTCGCCATACAAACTTCATACTTACGTAACGTTTTTACATTTTGTTTAATCCGGCATAAGGGTATCAGGAATTATGCAAAATTGAACCCTATCACTTTGAAATAAAGTCCAAAATTAGGTGGGAAATCGTAGTAGTAGTAGAAAGATTAAAGTAGGTATTCTGATTGGACTACCCAGTCTGATCCCCTATTCAGTGTGACCCTGTGTTGCAGCCCCCCGCGGCACGGCGCAGTACGAGGAGGAGCAGTTCCTCTCGAAGATATTCCTGTGGGTGGCCATCCTGTTCGTGCTGTGGCTCATCTTCGCCTGACCGACCCTCTCCCCCTCAGGGTCTTACATACCCGCGGCACACTCATATCCGGAAGGTAAACTGATTGTTGTTTGATTGTTTTATATTTTTGGGTGGATCAATTGTTTCTTGTTCTGTCCCGTCGGCCAAGGGACAATAGTTGCACAATTTTTAAAGACTTTTAACAGTCAAGTGTAAAAATATGGGTGCACACATCATACTCAAAAATATGTCCCATAGCTTTTATGTCCGCGAATTAAGAACTATGGGACATATTTTTGAGTAAGTTATATGCACCCATATTTTTACACTTGACTGTACGAAGATCTGTTGAGGTTTGGTTAATTTAAATGCCATAAAATTTGAAGACTTAGCCTTGTAATTTTTGAACTTGCCTACGAAACTGGAAGTCCTGGATTCGAATCCCGGTAAGGGCATTTAGGGGTCATCCATTAATTACGTCACACGAATTTCTAGGTTTTTTGACCCCTCCCCCCCCCCCCCCTTGTCACATTTGGTCACATTTGGCAAACCCCTCCCCTCTAGTGTGACGTCACATTTTTTCTACGAAATCGCCAAATCGAATTAAGTAAGTACCTAAGTATTATTAATATTTTATCAATCAATATTTTTGACGATATAAATATTAGTAATTTTATAACCCAAAAGTGCTTAGGAAAGAAAATTAAAAGAATAAAAACGATTATCGTTTTAAAAACTTGTTATTTAAATGTACAGCGAATAAAATAATTTAAAAAAAAAATTCGGTTACTGATGAAGTTAAAGTGACGTCACAAAGTTTGTGTCTCCCCCCTCCCCCATGTCACAATATGTCACATTTTCTTGACCCCCTCCCTCCCCCTAAACGTGTGACGTAATTAATGGATGACCCCTAATATTTGCGTGTTTATGGGGAATGTTTGTTAACCCTTAACACAAGCCTGGGCTAAGGCTAAGACAATTTGTATAAGATAGTCCCAAAATCAAAATACAGATTTATTTATAAAATCCGGGTTTCAAAGAGTCACCCAAGAGGGGTTAGGTGACAAGAATAATTGATTCACCCATTTACTTATTTAAAAATATGATAAGGATTGAAACCACGTAAATAAAAGTAACTTTAATTTATAAAAATCATAAGATTTATACGAAATAATATATATGCTCACGAAACAAAGCAAGTAAGGTAAGTGCGCCCATAGAAGCATCCATGCCTTTGTTTACGGATGTATGTATGGTAAACACAGATGCCCCGCGGCGCACTTGCTCCAAACGTTACGAATACGCAGATGTTAGTTTATTCATTCTGAATACGAAATTAAACATTAATGAATTGCTCTGATGAGACCGGAACTATAAGAGAATCGTTTCAGATGGTTTAAAAGTTTAGATGTTGTAAGCCACCCTAATAGAGAGTGATGTAAGGCAGCATTAAATACACTTAGCGCCCTTCACCCATTCACTAACCGGGGGTTAACCGGTTAAACTTCTAGTTTCCATGGTTACCAGTCCAATTTGACACTGGGTTAGCGGCATAAGCGGTTAACCTCGGGTTAGTGGGATAATGCAAGTGGCGCTTAATGAACATTTGTTCTTAATAGTTTGGTTTCCACTATCTTCTAATAATGCAGATTTACACCCTTATTCACAAACGCTGCAAGCCTCAATTAGCTAATAACCGTTTGTCTTTATCTGTCATTCTAACTTATGTTTAACTTACAAATACAGAAAAAGATAAAACATAAATTAACTAATTGAGGCTTGTAGTGCATTTATGATTTTTATGAATCAGGCTGTTAATTGTTTATAAAATGTGCACAGAGGTATACCTCTGCTGTTTGCTTCAGAACCTAGTTTTCTGTCATAATTTAAATAAATATTAAATATCCTGTAAACGGGTTACAGGGAAAAATTTTCACATTTAAATTTCCTAGCGTTTGCCAAATAGCATTGCTGAAGATAAAAAAAAAAACGCTGTAACAATACTTTTAAAAACATTTTACAATATTTATTTGCATTAATTTGCAATATTTAGATTTAAATTTATTAGAAAAAATGAACTAGAGTAACTAGACAATTCAACGAAAGCCACTTAACTCAAATGGTTGCTGAAGTTGCACTGATGGATAACTTATAGAAAAGTAGCTAAAACTGAAAGTTAAATTTTAATTTTAATCAAAAATATCGGACGCAGGCAAAATTCACTTCCGTCTGGGTTAAGCAGTAGACTTATAATTTATGTATTCTTTCTCCCAACAATCTATCACAATGTAGCGATATTGTACAGATTAGTCGCTATCACATTTCTATGTATAGTCGCCACATGTGAGCGAACAAGATGCTTATAAATATCTAAACATGACTATGTAGTCTCTAGCTTGATCGTTATGCCTGTATTCACTTCGTGGTTTGTTATCGCGTTGTATGGCTGCGTCACTTATGCTCTGAACATTTGGGCAATTACGGCCTTATATGTTCATGTTTAGATATTTTTAAGCACACTTGTATATAAGGATTTGATGTAAAAAACAATCAATAAGATTATTTTATAAACTTCAACTTATGAATTGTTAATGTTTATACCTTTGACCTATCATACTGTAAAATACTATGCTGAAAAAACTTCTTGTGGTGTAGCCTCTACGAATATATTTATCTTTATGTAAACTACCAGTTTTTAATCGAATTTCAACTGAGTTACTAACATTAAATTATTTATAAAGTTAAAGTCACGTATTTTTCGTCAATCGCGCGATATGTTTCGAAGAGCCTGTCTCCATTTTCGAGCGCTATAAGTTCGCAACTGGTTCACATGCTTGCCGAAAACGCGGGTCTCCGAAATAAGTCGCTTGGGTAAAAATACGCAAGTTTAACTAATTTCATTTAATGCTAGTTTTTATATAAATAATTTTAATCGCATTTGGGTCTCGCTTTATGTAGGGTCTGTCAATGCAAATTATGAATTTAATCATTCCTCACTCTGTAGAGTTGTTATTGTCTTTATATTGAAAAGAGCGGATGGTTCTGAGGATCTGGTATAAAAAAATCGATCTTATGATCGATGCAAGAAGACTGAAATTATAATGGGCGCTTTCAAGGACTTCAGCCCCAGACCATTTTCATATAAAGTTCCTTTGAACTTTCGGCTAACAGATAGATTCAATATAAAGACGTTAGAAATCATTTCGTGAGGACACAATTTCACTCGCAAATACGCAGGGGCCTTTGTACAGTTCCATTTAAAACCTTAGTTCCCTGTTGACGCAGTACGCTGCCTATAGCGTCACATTGTATGGGGCATTTCTATACGGGACGCTGTAGGAAGCGTATGGCGTCAAAAGGAGACCAAGGCCTAACATGTCCTTTTTTAGCTTTAGGTCCATAGCAAATAAGTGTCGCTTAACTTCAAACTCGAGTAAATCCATTCGACCCTCTCAGTAATTATCTACCCTATTACCTTTTCTTAATACCAAAATCGCATAATCTGACAGATGGATTTACCTGAGTTTGAAGTTAAGCGACTCATAAGTGGTTTATCATTATATCCAGTGTTTAGAGTAACAAGCAATTGTGAATTTTCAAATCAACTGACATTCAAAATACAAATCACTATGTTGATATTCAAATTGTTTGTACAAAGTTTTTTGTCTCTCAACTAACTTTTTGGTATCTATATGCTTATATGCATGTTTGCAACTGTTAATATCAGTTGGTGTTTGTCTGATAGTTTACTTTAGTAGTCAGAAATGTACAATCAACTACATATTGTTATTTACTCGACAATAAGTTATGTCGTTTTCACTCAGATGTTGTATATAGATGTACAAGACGTTTATTTAGGGCGGTTTCAGACAGCGTATTTTCTGCGCGTATACGATCATTTCGGCGGTACGAGCTTACACGCGCGTTACGTTTCCCTACATTTGGCTTTTACGAGCTTACGCGCGCGATACTTTTTCCTACATTTGGTCTATACGAGCGTATGCGTACGCTAGTCTGTTTAGCTGCTGTGGAGCTCGTACTGTGCGACTGTTACCATGGGATCAGCTATATTTACGTAAAAAAAAAAATTACGGTTAGTCTCATAGTGAGTAATAGATAAACAAATCCACAGCAGAACATAGTTAAGAGTGGTATTCCACCTGTCCACTTTCTTTGTCCAATGTGTATTTGCGTCTCACTTTTTGCTTGGTGAAAGAGTGAGACGCAATGCACATTGGACCAATATATTGGACAGGTGGAATATAGATATTGAACCTAAGACTTGAAAAAACATCTTGTACCTATATCTGTTACTAACTGTATCCAAATCGGTCAAACACGTCTCGATACTATAAGCAAATTATATATCAAATCGTGTAGAAGAGACCACGAAACTTGTATTTGTTAGATATTGTTTATGTTAATATTCCTGTAAGTTAAGTGTATATAATTATTATATTTTAAAGATTTGAAGGGAAGGAAATTTTATTGTTTAATGTAATTTATAAAAATAAATATACTTAAACACTGAAAGGAATGTTTTTATTTGAACCTACTGGCAATAAAACACTGGTTATTTGAAATTAATATATTTATTTTCAAGGACAGAGTAAAGAAATTAACACAGATGCACTGTGAAAGTTACATTAATATTTATAACATTTAAGGAATTGATCAACACATTCCTAATAATGGCTAATAATTTCAAATACACAACTATTCATTTCTCATACTTTCATACTTAACCTTTTCGACGCCGTGTCAAACACAAAAGCTGTCACTCAGACGCCACGTCACCGAAGTGTCAAAACTGAAATTGAACTTTATGCATATGCACGTAGGTCTATGTTGCTCTGTGGTATGTGACCGATTAATCGGTCTTTGGCGTTGAACCTGCGGTGCGGATATATCGGTCATTGGCGTCCAAAAGGTTAAGCTATCATGATAATCACGGAAATCAAGTCAAATACTTGAAATTAGATTAGATTTTTAGATAGACCTTACAGTCATTATGATAAGATTCACTATAGCGAGTAAAATAGTTGTGGCAGTTATGAATCATCCCCTTTTCTTGATACTTCATTTATTTTTTTATCTACATCAATTTAATTTCTCTAGCTATACAATATGTGAAATTTTCCACAGTCAAAATTCCCATGGTGACCAAGAATAGGTTGTTATGATAATATCATCTTACTATCTAGTCGAAATAACAAAAATGGATAGCTTATACATACACACATAATATGATGTCAACTTGCAATGTTGCATTTTATTTCAAGACTAGCGACCCGCCCCGGCTTCGCACGGGTTACACAAAATCTTAACAAATTATATACCTAAACCTTCCTCAAGAATCACTATTAATTGGTGAAAACCGCTCGAAAATCCGTTCATTAGTTTTTGAGCTTATCGCGAACATACATACACACAAACAGCAAGACGCGGCAGGGGACTTTGTTTTATAATGTGTAGTTAACCTTTTCGACGCCGTGTCAAACACAAAAGCAGTCTGTCACTCAGACGCCACGTCACCGAAGTGTCAAAACCGAAATTGAACTTTATTCATATGCACGTAGGTCTATGTTGCTCTGTGGTCTGTGACCGATTAATCGGTCTTTGGCGTTGAACCTGCGGTGCGGATATATCGGTCATTGGCGTCCAAAAGGTTAAGGTGGCTTACTCAATAATTTAAACTAACAAAATATAAAAATAAGAGTTACCCAATTATACCGACTGGTCAACAATTTGACATTCATGACATCAATGTTATGGATTTGGAAATAAATCCTAAACTAAATAAATTTTATTCAAAGTGGCCACTCTTTACTTCTCCACACAGAACGAATACCATTTAATTTGGATGGAGAGGAAAATCGCAAGTATGTCCTCTAGACGCGTATAAACCCTCTCGCTGTCCTGTTACAGTAATAATAATAGTATTCTCAGAGCAGTAGCATTTTAGTAAAAAAATCTGATAGATTGAGTAGTATACTAGCCAATCGAGCTTAAATTTACATATTTCCAATAATTCCTTGCGGCTATCCTATAAAAACTTGGCGCCAACTGTAATTTTCAATGCTAAACAATACCCTTCTAAATTTTACCAAAATAAACTTACTCAATACCATACAACTTAAGCGTACGATCCATACTAGTAGACGCCAGGCACTGCGCGTGCCGACCAAACCTGACTCCCGTCGCCGCCGCCGTATGTTCATTAAACACCTTCAATTCCTGCCACTGCCTACACAAATATACACGCACATCCGACCCGGCAACCGCCAGATAAGTTCCACTCTGGTCAAAGCATAACTCCTTAATAGCATAACCTTCATCCAGCTGTATAGTTTTAAAGTTCTTAAGCTTACGCAAATCCCATAGCTTCACACAAGCATCTTCAGCGGCGGTGGCCAAGTAGTAACCGTTCTCGGAGAAGGAGATGGAGGTGACCGGGCCGACGTGTCCGGGGAAGTTGGCGACGTTGCTCTGCTCCTTCAGGTCCCAGATCTTGACTTGGGAGTTCTCTGTGCCGGTGCCGAAGATGAGGCCGTCAGGATGGAACTGGGCTGTCGTTAGGCTGACGCCAGAGGAGTCACCCACCTGGAAAAAGATATACGATATAATCCTCCCAACACAGGAATTATTTTGCTTACCACCCGGCCCCATCCTTTGCATCAAAACGTACGTTTCATAAAATTTGAATTAAGAAAAAAGTTGTTATAAACAGTGTTACCAACAAAGGACATCAAGCAATCTTATATACGCACGCACACAAACGCCCGCACTCAAGTCCGTATTTTTGCGTGCGTCTATAACAGAGATACCCAAACCTCTTTGTGGTGAGACTCCCTTTACATGTTCTTTTTTTTAACTCTATCGTAAATGACGATATGTGCATGTAGCTCTATATTATAGAAATGCCGAAGTAAACAGGCCGACTCCCCAGGAACACACAGTACGGGAACCCCTAATCTACAAGATTACTTTAGATACGGGCGTTGGCGCATACGTACCTTGGTGAGCAACGCGCCGGTGCGTATGTCGGAGAAGGCCCAGTGCTGATCTGTGGAGGTGGAAAGCACGTAGTCGCCGGTGGGATGCAGAGAGAGGCCGGTTACGGGGCCGTCGTGAGAGCGCAGGATCACCGTTGTCTGAGATCTGGAACAAAAATTAGACATTTATTTAGTTTTTTTACAGTGTCCCCAAGAAGTTTTGGTGGTTGGTTTTACATTTGAGTCTAAATAGTCTAAACAAGGCTGAAGTCACAACATCAACAGTAACAAAACTAGACATTAGGCTACGCTTGTTTATTATGCAAACTTTTGATGTTCTCATCATGTAAACAACGTCTATTCAGTGTTAAACAAGAGATCCAGCAAGAGACTTTACTTACGTCGGCACATTCCATACACGGATAGTGTGATCAGGCGAGGCCGTGATAACGGTGTCTTCGTCGGGATGGTAGATCACCCGAGTGACCTGGAGAAAGATACAACAAAACAACTTAGTACCATATTCGAAACTCATGCAAGGCCTGGCCAAGGAATATTAAAGGAGTCAAGAAAAACATCATGAGGACATGAAAAAAGTCTTATTTCTCCTCTAGGCTGGTTGTGGAAATGTGTCTGCCTAAATTCTAGGCGTTAGGTCTTGGCCTTGACTGCCCCGCGGTCTTCAACATCTTGAATTTCACGGACGCGATAGCGCGTCCGAAATGACAAAAATTCTAAACTTAAATCCTGTCGTTTTTTGGCTGGCAAATTTAGTCCTTAGACCTCTTGGAGTAGGGGTTTTAATACAACAGCAGGAACGTTAAGAACTCACCTTCTTGGTGTGTCCCTTGAGAATGGCCACCACTTGCTCGGTATCCTTGTTGAAGACGGTGGCGTTGCGATCGTTTCCACCCGTCAGGATGCGACTGTGATCCGTCGGATTGATATCGAGGGCCAGGATTCCAGGTACACTGGCTGAGTGGAGACCCTGTGCAAAAGATAAATTGTCAAAATTCATACTTAAAAAAGGTAATAAAATAAAGTATATAGTGTATGGAGGAGCTATTGGTATAAGAAGGAGCTGATGAAGGGCGACCTTCCTCTGACTTTAAAGCGGAAACTCGTCGACATGTGCATTCTGCCTGTCCTAACCTACGGTGCTCAAACATGGTCACTCACCGAGGCGCAAAAGACCAAATTGAAGGTTTGCCAAAGAGCTATGGAGCGCAGCATACTAGGAGTAAAACGGATTGACCAAATCCGTAACTCTACGCTGCGCTCAAAAACGCGCATTACTGATGTTGGAACTAAGTCCGCCAAGCTGAAATGGGACTGGGCCGGCCATGTCTGTTGCATGCACCCACAGAGGTGGGCCAAAATAACCACGGTGCTGCAAGACGGGCCAGGATCTGGTAGGCCCAGACGGAGATGGCGGGACGACCTGGACGCATATCTTAACGACTGGCCGGAGATTGCTCAAAATCGAGACGAATGGAAATCGAGGGGGGAGGCCTTTGCCCAGCAGTGGGACACCGTATAGGCTTATATACATAGTGTATGGACAAATACCATGTTAACCGGTACACCGAATTGGCAAAGGTTTCTCGCGGCACATTAGCATCGTATTGGCTTGTTCACAATCACTCCTTTCGTTAATGGCGCGGCCACACTCTGGGTACACACGAGTGGTATGGGAAGTATGCAGGGCAGTATGGCGGCCGATGACGGGTAACGTGGCCACATTACGTCTCTGCCTACTTCCCATACCACTCGTCGAGAGTGTGGCCGCGCAGTAAGGATTATACTTACAGGATGGCTGGCCACAGTGAGGAAGGCTCGGATCTGGTCGGGCCCGACGAGCCCCTCGGGCACGGTGCGGCCGCGGCGCTTGCGCTCCTGCGTGAGCGCCGTGGCGCGCTCCTGCAGGCGCGCCACCACCTCCGCCGACATGCCGACGGGGGTGGCGCCGCCGCCTGGTGCTGCGGCCTCCGCCTGAAAATGCTTAGGGTATTAGTCAACCGTGTATGGGACAAAACAAAAGGGAATAAATGCTTGAGGTTTTTATGTTCAATTCAACATATGAGTCACTTAACTTCAAACTCGGGTAAATCCATCTGTCAGATTATGCGATTTTGGTAGGTATTAAGAAAAGGTACAAGTAATAGGGTAGATATTTGCTGAGAGGGTTGAATGGATTTACCCGAGTTTGAAGTTAAGCTACACATATGTGAACGATATGACAAAATGATCCAGCTTGAGATCTTAAATCAACCAAATTTGGGACCTGGGACTAAAGCTGCCTTTCCAGTGAGTGGAGCAGAGAACAGAACCAATGCTATCGGATAATTCCTGCATGTCTCCTCTCATCTCCGCATCAGTAGGAAAGCAGCCTAACAAGTGTTCTAGGACATGAAATAGACTTTTTCAATTGCGATCACTAACATGACAACTGTTAGGTATTAGCCTTATACCATTGAGATAAGGTCTAAAATAAACATACCGGGTGTTGAGGTTGCTGAGTGATGCCGGCCTGCGGCTTGAGCGTAGCGAGGGCTTCTCGGGCCGCCGTCACCTCCTTGGTCAGGCGAGCTATTACACGACAAGCCGCATCGTGCTGATACAGGGCGTGAGACAGCTCCTACAAAGTTACATTAATGTGTTAACCTTTTATAAGGAATAAGGGTGTCAGGAATTATGCAAAATGGACCCTTACCACTTTGAAATAAAGTTCAAAATAAGGTGGGAAATATATTCCCTCTACCTTATAAGGGCTTAAAGATCACTATGTAAGCTATGTGTCACTTTACAACACGATCTGTGTTTCCTATGATACCCCAGTAGTACAGAGGAGAGACGCTCAACCGGCTCACCGAACTCACACCACATTGTTGAAAAAAAGCTTATAGATTTATTTATTTTTAACCGACTTTAATTTCATAGAAGGAGGAGGTTCTGTATTCGGTTGTGGCTATGTTTTTTTATTTATTTTTTTATGTATGTTCATCGATTACTC
Organism: Cydia splendana; assembly: GCF_910591565.1. Taxonomy (NCBI): domain Eukaryota; kingdom Metazoa; phylum Arthropoda; class Insecta; order Lepidoptera; family Tortricidae; genus Cydia; species Cydia splendana. The sequence goes on along the minus strand of NC_085967.1, from coordinate 1,215,863 downwards.
CGAGACCCGTGGCCCGATTTGAGTAATTCTTTTTTTGTTCGAAAGAAGGTATTTCCAAGGTGGTCCCACATTAATCTGGTGCTGTTCTGATGATGGGATCCATGAGGAATTGAGGGAACTCCTCAATTTTTAAATGCACATGTAGGGTGATTTGGGTGTTTTCTTAAGCAACTCGAGCATTTTCTCTCGAAAACCACCAATTTGATGAAACAGACCTGATGATGATGATTGTTTTGATGATGATCATGACGATTTCTTAAAATGTACGACATTCGATTATTCCGAGACCCGTGGTTCATTTGAGCAATTCTTTTTTAGTTTGACGGGAACTGCCTCCAAGAGCGTCCCATATTAATCTGGTGCTATTCTGATGATGGGATCCGTGAAGAATTGAGGGAACTCCTCAATTTTCAAAGGCAGATGTATGGTGATTTGGGTATTGTCTTAACCAAATCAAGCATTTCCTCTTGAAAACCACTAATTTGATGGAGTGGACCTGATGATGATGATTGTTGATGATAATGATGATGATTTTATAAATGTAGATTACTCTGGAACCCGTGGTCCAATTTGAGTAATTCTTTTTTTGTTTGAACGAAGTTACCTCCAAGGTGTTCCCATAATATTGTTGGTTCTAATCTGATGACGGAATTCATAAGGAAATGAGGGAACTCCTCAATTTTTAAAGGTACGAGTATGGCGACATCATTGTTTTTTATAGTAACTCAATCATTTCCTCCCGAAAATAACCCATTTGATGAAGTGCAACTGTGGCCTTACCACGAGTTAGACACTACATATTCGCTAACCTCTTTCGTAACTTACTTTCTATACATCTCGCTCGCACTAACAGGATGCCAGTACGAGCGAGATGCATAGAAAGTAAGTTACGCACACACTAGCAAATATGTCAGTGTTAGACTTATGGTAAGGCTACTGAGGAGTCGGGAAATGGCGGTTGAAGGGTTGGTAGTTCAGGCTTCAGGGTCGAGGGGTTCCGTGATCAGGGGTTGATGTGCTGTGAGGTTAAGTGATCGGGGGTTGAGAGATTGGGTCAGTGGCGGGGCGGAGGTTGGATTTTGTGTTTGTACACTGTATTAGTGATAGGAATGATTACGAATTTAGTGATACGCATCATTATTCTTTTCATTCATTCGTCACGCGTCACTCATAAGCTGTGAACAGTGCCTTACAAGTAAAAATGGAAAAATAAAAACTTTTACAAAAAAAAGAATCCTGACTTCAAAAAGGATAAAATAAAATATTATCAGTTTTTAAGTATATGCGTTACCAACTGATATGTTTGAAGTCGGTGCCAAGACAAATAGTAACAGTACCGGTCAAAAATAATCAGCTTTATGTCTATAAATCACATTACAACTGTACAAGGTATTATAATGGTGAACGTAATTCTGTCTGTCTCTTTGTCACCTTTTCAGCTAAACAACTGCCATGTAAACTGGTGAAATTTGCCATGCAGGTAAAAAGTTAAAGGCCTGTAGATGGTTGTTGAATTGTTTTATATTTTGAAATCAAGTTCTCTGGATAAAAGGCGGAAAATAACTCAGTCCCAGTCCCACACCTGAGTACTATGGACAGTTCGAAAATTAGTAAAAATTGCTCTTTAAAAAACATGTCGGCAATCGCATAGGTTTTATACTAGTACCGACAACGGACTGCGCCAAGGTGGATTAAATTGACAGTGGGTTCTTAGGTATCTACAGAAAGTATGATCATTGCTGCCGTGTAAGGCAATCCACGTACATACATATAGCCACATTGTTATCGAATCGCCCTAAAATCATGGTATGCTTCAAATTTGGCTTGGCACCGACTTCAAACATATCAGTTGGTAACGCATATACTTAAAAACTGATAATATTTTATTTTATCCTTTTTGAAGTTGGTTTTCTTTTTTTTGTAAAAGTTTTTATTATTTATTTGAAAACATAATATACAGCAAAGTCGAAACCAAATCACTGTACATACACATCAGATTATAAAATACGTAAAATATTCACAATATATAGGAAAATCAGATCACAATCAACTTTCGTCCATCATCTCACAGTACCTATCACAGTACCAGTAGTACCAGTACCAGTAGATGTACACACAAAAACATAAAAATTGGACAGTTTGTCTTTAATAAATATCTGAATCTGAAAGAGAAGACTGAATAAATTACCACCATTAATTATTATGGTTGACGACCAGTCTGGCCTATTGGGTAGTGACCCTGCCTATGAAGCCGATGGTCCCGGGTTCGAATCCTGGTAAGGGCATTTATTTGTATGATGATACAGATATTTGTTCCTCAGTCATGGTTGTTTTCTATGTATTTAAGTATTTATATATTATATATATCGTTCTCTGAGTACCCACAACACAAGCTTTCTTGAGCTTACCGTGGGGCTTAGTCAATTTGTGTAAAAAAAAAAAAATGTCCTTAATATTTATATTTATTATATTTATATTTATTATTTATTTATTAATAAATGAAAATTGCCTTCAAATCCTACTCAGTAATTTTTTACCATAATGAGAAATGGGAAACAATAATTGTGATGTTTTTTATGATATATGATACATAGGTGGCCCAAAAATATATTAAATAATATTTTTTTAGGGTTCTGTACCTCAAAAGGAAAAAACGGAACCCTTATAGGATCACTCGTGCGTCTGCCTGTCTGTCCGTCTGTCACAGGCTCACAGCCTATTTTCTCGGAAACTACTGGACCAATTAAGTTGAAATTTGGTACATATGTGTAAATTAGTGACCCAAAGAGGGACATGTTGATTTTATCATTTTAACCCGTGGAGCGCCCTACACAGACACGTGTGCTGGTAACTAGTATAGGAGTTCCATACTACGGTAATTCTGGGGCGCTCCAGGGGTTAAAATACATAGGTTTGAAGGTATTTGAGGTATTTAAGAAAATAGCCAAAAAATGACCATTATCCCCCCCCCCCCTTTTATCTCCGAAACTACTGGGTCTAAAATTTTGAAAAATATACACAAAATAGTAATTTAAGCGGACATAATTTGTAACAAAAAAGATATACAATAAATATGTTTCTTCTTTCTACCTATAGATGACAGGAAAACCTATTAGAAATGTGCAGTCAAGCATGAGTCGGACTTATGTACGGAACGCTAGAAACGCGAGTCCGACTCGCACTTGACTGGTTTTTTTTACTATGCATCTTGTTGTGGCAGTTTTTTTGTCAATTTATATTTGGACCACCAACAAATTAGGTTCTAAATTGCACAGACATTGAAATATCCTGAAATAGTCTCTGTTCTCATTCTCATCTTATCAGTCATGGACATGAAATTCCGACATACCTGTCTCGCCGTCTGCAGCTGCTGGCGCTGGGTGAAGGCGTGCAGCATGAGGGCATCCCACTCGTCTTGCATGCTCTTCAGGGTGGCCGGGATGGATGTGGCGCTCGGAGGCTTTGGCTTCACAATCGGAGGGGCTATGAAGTAATCACATGTTTTTAAAATATTGAAATACGTTCAATATCACTAATTTAATGACAAGACTGTTTGTTTCTCAAAATAAATTAATATCTATTAATTTCATGGTTTTAAAATAGTATGTAATAGGAATGCTATGATTCTTCTTGATTGAAATACTCTTTTTAAATTAATGGATTTTCATTTTTATAAATGTTCCAGTTTGTTAGTGCTATAATCATAGTTATTATGTATGTGCCAATTTACAGGTTTTTAGTGAAGGAAGGAATGTAAGGTCTTACAGGGTAGTAAAGGCATTTACTAAACAGATATTAAACAGTAGTCCGTTTTTTTTTAAATAAAGTACTATGCCATACATTTTCTATGCAAGGAACAAATGAGAGTTCCATACCATCCTCTATGGGCAGTAAGTATTTTACAGTAAAAAAAAACATACTTCAAATTGCTTTGTACATTATGGTGCATTTAGATTTAGAAATTAGTAGAGGTCAGTGAGTATACTATAATATAAATTAACTAAAAACATGGATGTTTACTTTTGATTTCAATAAGATCTTCAACTCGCAGCTCCTTGCCACTGATGGGATCGACGCCATTTTCGATGATGTACTTCTCGATGATGCGCTTTTCGAACACGGAGCCCGACGACGGAGACACCACCGGGACCTCAGGCACCTCATTCGATACTATGAACCGTGAACGAAAGTTAGGTTATAAACTAACAAACATCACAAAATACATTGACAAAATATATACTTGATACAACAACCAAGCGGTGAATTTGCAAGAAATGTAAAAAACAGTCATTAATTAACAATAATTACGTATCTAATTCGCTTGAGAGAAGTGAAAAATTAAAGCGTCGCCCGGTACGCTGTTGCCAAGAACACTTACTTGCACAGTATAACGCCATTGTATTTCCGTTTAAGGCTACACAAACACAAGATCGTGAAGCACCACGACACGATAATTGTAGAACTCTTATGTACTTTTTATTTCAATTTCGTTGATTCGCGTCCTACGATTTCATGAAAGAAAAGAACCACCATAGAAATCATAGAATAGAAGAACCACTAAATTTGACAGCTCGACGCACAACGAAAAAAAGCGTGTAGTCGAACCACAGACAACATAGTAATTTGGGTCAAGGTTATCTTTTATAGCAGCAGTTATACCATTGGCTCAAATGATGTGTAAAAGCCATAACAGACAACCAGGTGTAGTAGTCTGTTACGTCTATAATGGTGAAAGGGTGAAGGTCTGATCTGAATCAGTCTGAATAGTTACATTAAAATGTATTTGTTAAATCTTTTTTTAATTTTCAAATTTATTATCCTTGATTTACTCTTTGTTTCAAATGATCAGTAGAATAGTTAGATCGTTATCGATGTTTATGCACGGTAAACTTATCATTCAAGATCGCGTTTTATATATAGCTGAATCCTTATTGATTTCAACATGCATGACACTAATTTCGTAATGTAAATCCAACTGATGTGCTTAATGAATAATTTAAATAATACAACTGCGTTTGCTGAAGCGACTGGTGTCTGACCTGTCAGTCCAAAAATATAACAAAACCTAGATAAGGTTTGGTTTTGCTACTATAATTCAAAGTGGTCACCGGTCACTTACCGTAATGTGCCACTTCTTTCACCTAATACGGTCACCGCATGCAAACATTGCTCACTTTCGACTAACAACGTTCTTTTGTTATTGGCGCCGCTGTCACTTACATTTGCAGGCAATCGACCTATAATCAGAAGTAGAAGTTACCTATCAATGAGCTGCATACTTAGATTAGTTGTGAATACAGTAAAACAACACTTTTCTTTCACATTTTATTGTTGAACAACAGTTTAGAATAGCGTATGCCACCGGAAATGGCACCTTCCTTAATCCTTAACACTACACTGTTTTCTGTAAAAACATTACACTATTTAATGTAACTTTGTACATGGCCACCGATACAATAGCAAGATCTAATTTACTTTTTACAGATTTAACAAAATGTCAACAATCATTTGTTACTCAATCATACAGTATAGATTTGACTGCATGTGTATAATACATACAGGTTTGAGACATCGATAAAAACAGGGACAATACCAAAAAATATTTTAGATGAATATATTAGGAACTACACTTAATGACATATTTATTTACATTGATATAAAATGTATCATTTCCAAAAGGAAAATTGTGAATGTATGAACAAAATATATAATACTCCTTTCATATATATAAAATATTAAGATTTGTCCATTGTATGCAAACTAGTATACGAATGTTGTATTAAGCTGAATTTAAGAAAAAGGCAAAACTATTGAGCATACTATTAAAAACTGAAATGTATCCCACAAAAAACTTGACAGATTGTATGGGAGCGGCATTATGACGGCGGGTTTGTGTGGCTCTTAAACCAGGGGTTTATGTTTTCGCCGATATATAGCGCTCGTCCCTTTCTGACACGTAGATATTGCATAAACACGAGAGAGACGAACACTAAAATACATAAAACAGTGATTATAGTACGCTCAAAAATAATATACCTTGCAGAAACTTAACCTAAATATTCTATAATATAAATTATTAAAACAACTAAAATCATGCATTATTAAACCTACAGTTGACTGATACGAATTTCTATAATTAATTCTAAAACAGAAAACTGTCAGCAACTAAAACATTATTTCTATTGAGAACATACCTAAATCATAAATTGCACATTAGTATTTCTTATAAGAATAAAAAATAATAAGTTCATAATTTAAAATATTAAACTTGCTCTCACTTTCCGTGGATTTTGTTTAGATAATTTCATAAAAATAAACGTTGATTACATCTTTTACAGAACATTGATTTTTATTGAACTTTGCTTGATCCGGTAGGACGAACATACCTAACATAGAAAACCGAAATCATCTAAGGTCTACACGGTTAAGTGAGGCTGGCCTTCACATTGCGACTTGCAACTTTTATTTAGTGACAAATGTATGAACTCGCACTCGTACTAAACACTAACCAATATGTAAACACACAGGCCCAATGTGAAGGCCAGCCACACTTACCTGTAGCGACCTTATCTGCATCTCTTTCGTTCGAAAGTTCGAATAATGCAAGCGAAAGAGATAGAGATAGACTATTTCGAACATCGATAGTAGGCCACCGCGTAGATTAACGCAGTTCTGATAACATGGTTGCATTTATCGCCGTTAGCATTCATCCCGTTCTAGTTTAAGATGCTAGAACGAGACAAAGCTACGTAAGCGTTAGATTTATACAGCTCACAACCTCAATTTTTAAAGCCAATGAATCCATTTGCGCTACCAATAACAAGCTTAGGTTGGTATTCCACCTGTCCAGTATGCACTGCGTCTCACTCTCTCACTAAGCAAAATGTGAGACGCAAATACACATTGGATAAAGATATTGGACAGATGGAATACTACCCTTGCGAACAATATTGTCTCTTTCGAAATCCATTATTAAATACAAAAATAAAAGTGAACTTTCTTAATAACTTACATAGTATAGTATGTACAATGAATATCAGACAATACCAGTCTCTTGATAGGTTATCAAAAATCGTGTTATTTTCCAAGTATTCAACAACAAACACAATTTGAGTACTTTTCTATAACACTTTGGAAAATAACACGATTGAATTTCGAGACATTTCATTTTACTTCATCGAAGCAAATATCAAAGTTCATACTTCTTTGAGTACCTACAAATAACTTAAGTATTTCATCAGTTTAGTCCATTTTGAGGTATGTACACATATGGCAGGGAAACAACTCTTGGCCAATACACCACGAAATGAAATAAAGGTTTACAAATTATTCATTGTAGGTTTATTCCAGGCCCTAAAGTCGCAAAAGAAGTCTTGCTCTATACAAATGTAATTTGGCCAAATGTAATTTGTTAACTTCTAACGCGATTTTGGGGTTGGTTTTAGTCAATTTCGTTCAGTATGACCAAAAATCTCTCTTTGTGGAGAGTGGCTAAGACCCAAGGGGTTGACAAAAAATCTCTCAATATTGCCACAAGGTGCCCCTATGACACGTGAATGTTTCATCTCTGGATATTGAGTAGGAGTAAAGAGGATTTCATATTTGATATTGGTGAGTGAGCGTTGTATGAATCCATAGCAGTGTGATTCCGCGTAAATGTCACGGCACAGCGTCCATTTTTGCACTTCAATAGATTTACCGTGAGTGCACGTGGCGTGCGTCGATTTGGCCTGTCGTTTTTATATTAGCATGGAACTGTAGGGTCATTTTCATGTGATGGCGCGCCGTAACTGTCGAACGGCGCCGTAGACCTGTAAACACATTTTGAAATTGATTAATTATCAATATTTATTTTTGATATAAATAAGTATGTATGTTTAATGTATGTTTTTTATTTAATTTACTACGAGTATGTGTTTTGGCAACGCTCAAGTTTGAAAATTTACAGTACCTTGACGGCGGGGCCGAGCCGTATGTGCAGGCAGGCGACCAGCTCCTCTCGCGACGCCATGAGCAGCTCCCTCCCGGCCAGCCGCGCCGCTGCTCCGGCCGCCGCTCCACCCACGCGGGCACCAGCATGTATGTACCTTGACGGCGGGGCCGAGCCGTATGTGCAGGCAGGCGACCAGCTCCTCTCGCGACGCCATGAGCAGCTCCCTCCCGGCCAGCCGCGCCGCTGCTCCGGCCGCCGCTCCACCCACGCGGGCACCAGCATGTATGTACCTTGACGGCGGGGCCGAGCCGTATGTGCAGGCAGGCGACCAGCTCCTCTCGCGACGCCATGAGCAGCTCCCTCCCGGCCAGCCGCGCCGCTGCTCCGGCCGCCGCTCCACCCACGCGGGCACCAGCATGTATGTACCTTGACGGCGGGGCCGAGCCGTATGTGCAGGCAGGCGACCAGCTCCTCTCGCGACGCCATGAGCAGCTCCCTCCCGGCCAGCCGCGCCGCTGCTCCGGCCGCCGCTCCACCCACGCGGGCACCAGCATGTATGTACCTTGACGGCGGGGCCGAGCCGTATGTGCAGGCAGGCGACCAGCTCCTCTCGCGACGCCATGAGCAGCTCCCTCCCGGCCAGCCGCGCCGCTGCTCCGGCCGCCGCTCCACCCACGCGGGCACCAGCATGTATGTACCTTGACGGCGGGGCCGAGCCGTATGTGCAGGCAGGCGACCAGCTCCTCTCGCGACGCCATGAGCAGCTCCCTCCCGGCCAGCCGCGCCGCTGCTCCGGCCGCCGCTCCACCCACGCGGGCACCAGCATGTATGTACCTTGACGGCGGGGCCGAGCCGTATGTGCAGGCAGGCGACCAGCTCCTCTCGCGACGCCATGAGCAGCTCCCTCCCGGCCAGCCGCGCCGCTGCTCCGGCCGCCGCTCCACCCACGCGGGCACCAGCATGTATGTACCTTGACGGCGGGGCCGAGCCGTATGTGCAGGCAGGCGACCAGCTCCTCTCGCGACGCCATGAGCAGCTCCCTCCCGGCCAGCCGCGCCGCTGCTCCGGCCGCCGCTCCACCCACGCGGGCACCAGCATGTATGTACCTTGACGGCGGGGCCGAGCCGTATGTGCAGGCAGGCGACCAGCTCCTCTCGCGACGCCATGAGCAGCTCCCTCCCGGCCAGCCGCGCCGCTGCTCCGGCCGCCGCTCCACCCACGCGGGCACCAGCATGTATGTACCTTGACGGCGGGGCCGAGCCGTATGTGCAGGCAGGCGACCAGCTCCTCTCGCGACGCCATGAGCAGCTCCCTCCCGGCCAGCCGCGCCGCTGCTCCGGCCGCCGCTCCACCCACGCGGGCACCAGCATGTATGTACCTTGACGGCGGGGCCGAGCCGTATGTGCAGGCAGGCGACCAGCTCCTCTCGCGACGCCATGAGCAGCTCCCTCCCGGCCAGCCGCGCCGCTGCTCCGGCCGCCGCTCCACCCACGCGGGCACCAGCATGTATGTACCTTGACGGCGGGGCCGAGCCGTATGTGCAGGCAGGCGACCAGCTCCTCTCGCGACGCCATGAGCAGCTCCCTCCCGGCCAGCCGCGCCGCTGCTCCGGCCGCCGCTCCACCCACGCGGGCACCAGCATGTATGTACCTTGACGGCGGGGCCGAGCCGTATGTGCAGGCAGGCGACCAGCTCCTCTCGCGACGCCATGAGCAGCTCCCTCCCGGCCAGCCGCGCCGCTGCTCCGGCCGCCGCTCCACCCACGCGGGCACCAGCATGTATGTACCTTGACGGCGGGGCCGAGCCGTATGTGCAGGCAGGCGACCAGCTCCTCTCGCGACGCCATGAGCAGCTCCCTCCCGGCCAGCCGCGCCGCTGCTCCGGCCGCCGCTCCACCCACGCGGGCACCAGCATGTATGTACCTTGACGGCGGGGCCGAGCCGTATGTGCAGGCAGGCGACCAGCTCCTCTCGCGACGCCATGAGCAGCTCCCTCCCGGCCAGCCGCGCCGCTGCTCCGGCCGCCGCTCCACCCACGCGGGCACCAGCATGTATGTACCTTGACGGCGGGGCCGAGCCGTATGTGCAGGCAGGCGACCAGCTCCTCTCGCGACGCCATGAGCAGCTCCCTCCCGGCCAGCCGCGCCGCTGCTCCGGCCGCCGCTCCACCCACGCGGGCACCAGCATGTATGTACCTTGACGGCGGGGCCGAGCCGTATGTGCAGGCAGGCGACCAGCTCCTCTCGCGACGCCATGAGCAGCTCCCTCCCGGCCAGCCGCGCCGCTGCTCCGGCCGCCGCTCCACCCACGCGGGCACCAGCATGTATGTACCTTGACGGCGGGGCCGAGCCGTATGTGCAGGCAGGCGACCAGCTCCTCTCGCGACGCCATGAGCAGCTCCCTCCCGGCCAGCCGCGCCGCTGCTCCGGCCGCCGCTCCACCCACGCGGGCACCAGCATGTATGTACCTTGACGGCGGGGCCGAGCCGTATGTGCAGGCAGGCGACCAGCTCCTCTCGCGACGCCATGAGCAGCTCCCTCCCGGCCAGCCGCGCCGCTGCTCCGGCCGCCGCTCCACCCACGCGGGCACCAGCATGTATGTACCTTGACGGCGGGGCCGAGCCGTATGTGCAGGCAGGCGACCAGCTCCTCTCGCGACGCCATGAGCAGCTCCCTCCCGGCCAGCCGCGCCGCTGCTCCGGCCGCCGCTCCACCCACGCGGGCACCAGCATGTATGTACCTTGACGGCGGGGCCGAGCCGTATGTGCAGGCAGGCGACCAGCTCCTCTCGCGACGCCATGAGCAGCTCCCTCCCGGCCAGCCGCGCCGCTGCTCCGGCCGCCGCTCCACCCACGCGGGCACCAGCATGTATGTACCTTGACGGCGGGGCCGAGCCGTATGTGCAGGCAGGCGACCAGCTCCTCTCGCGACGCCATGAGCAGCTCCCTCCCGGCCAGCCGCGCCGCTGCTCCGGCCGCCGCTCCACCCACGCGGGCACCAGCATGTATGTACCTTGACGGCGGGGCCGAGCCGTATGTGCAGGCAGGCGACCAGCTCCTCTCGCGACGCCATGAGCAGCTCCCTCCCGGCCAGCCGCGCCGCTGCTCCGGCCGCCGCTCCACCCACGCGGGCACCAGCATGTATGTACCTTGACGGCGGGGCCGAGCCGTATGTGCAGGCAGGCGACCAGCTCCTCTCGCGACGCCATGAGCAGCTCCCTCCCGGCCAGCCGCGCCGCTGCTCCGGCCGCCGCTCCACCCACGCGGGCACCAGCATGTATGTACCTTGACGGCGGGGCCGAGCCGTATGTGCAGGCAGGCGACCAGCTCCTCTCGCGACGCCATGAGCAGCTCCCTCCCGGCCAGCCGCGCCGCTGCTCCGGCCGCCGCTCCACCCACGCGGGCACCAGCATGTATGTACCTTGACGGCGGGGCCGAGCCGTATGTGCAGGCAGGCGACCAGCTCCTCTCGCGACGCCATGAGCAGCTCCCTCCCGGCCAGCCGCGCCGCTGCTCCGGCCGCCGCTCCACCCACGCGGGCACCAGCATGTATGTACCTTGACGGCGGGGCCGAGCCGTATGTGCAGGCAGGCGACCAGCTCCTCTCGCGACGCCATGAGCAGCTCCCTCCCGGCCAGCCGCGCCGCTGCTCCGGCCGCCGCTCCACCCACGCGGGCACCAGCATGTATGTACCTTGACGGCGGGGCCGAGCCGTATGTGCAGGCAGGCGACCAGCTCCTCTCGCGACGCCATGAGCAGCTCCCTCCCGGCCAGCCGCGCCGCTGCTCCGGCCGCCGCTCCACCCACGCGGGCACCAGCATGTATGTACCTTGACGGCGGGGCCGAGCCGTATGTGCAGGCAGGCGACCAGCTCCTCTCGCGACGCCATGAGCAGCTCCCTCCCGGCCAGCCGCGCCGCTGCTCCGGCCGCCGCTCCACCCACGCGGGCACCAGCATGTATGTACCTTGACGGCGGGGCCGAGCCGTATGTGCAGGCAGGCGACCAGCTCCTCTCGCGACGCCATGAGCAGCTCCCTCCCGGCCAGCCGCGCCGCTGCTCCGGCCGCCGCTCCACCCACGCGGGCACCAGCATGTATGTACCTTGACGGCGGGGCCGAGCCGTATGTGCAGGCAGGCGACCAGCTCCTCTCGCGACGCCATGAGCAGCTCCCTCCCGGCCAGCCGCGCCGCTGCTCCGGCCGCCGCTCCACCCACGCGGGCACCAGCATGTATGTACCTTGACGGCGGGGCCGAGCCGTATGTGCAGGCAGGCGACCAGCTCCTCTCGCGACGCCATGAGCAGCTCCCTCCCGGCCAGCCGCGCCGCGCGCGCCGCTGCTCCGGCCGCCGCGCCGCCCACGCGCGCCACCAGCATGCCCACCTCCTCCTACAACCGAACACGATGTTGTACAATGTGGTGATTGATCACTCAAAGAGTTAAAGCAGCGGTCGGCAACAGGCGGCCCGCGAGCCTCCCTGGCTATTTTGTATATAATATTATCAAAGAACAATGTCTGATAAAGTCACACATATTAACAAAGTGCGACCCGCGTCAACTTCCTTAACTACTATGTGGCCCTCGGCTGCAAGTGACCCTTACACTTGCACCATCCCACTGACCCGAAGCTAAGCGGTTAAACTGTTAACTCGGTGTCAAATTGTACTGGTAACCATGGTAACTCCAGGTTTAACCGGTTAACCCGGGTTAGTGGGATGGTGCAAGTGGCCCTAAAAGGTTGCCGACCGCTGGGTTAAAGTACTCTCTAGTTACCATACAACATACCTGCGTCCATATGTCGGGGCGGCTAGGCAGCTGTAGCGCGGCGATGTGCCGGCGCACGTCGAGCCGCAGCTCCCGCGCCTCGCGTGGCTCGCGGTGGCGGCGCACGCGCCAGCGCCGGCTGCTGGCGGCGTTGCTGCTCGATATTGATTCCTCATCGGACGCCTGGAAATTTATGTAAAATTTCAACAGACACACGAAGCTCCGACAACCTTACTGACTCCAAATTCGACTGCCCTAATATGTCCGACCGATCTGTCATTTTAAATACAAAATTAATACTAAAAAAGGATGATTGGATAATAGATTGGTTGCCCGATACGTAATTTAACGTACGTGACGACTGAATGTATTTTAATATCTGGGAAATAAATTTTAAAACAAGTAAAATACATAAAAAATATTTAAAATAATTAACTTACAGGGTCAACTTTCGAGACTTCTTCGACTCTCTTATGTTTTGGAGGTCTTCCTCTTGTAGGTCTAAAACAAAAACAAATCAATAAATAACAAATATACACTTTCATATAAAAGTTATGTTATGTTATATGAAACTACTACTCTAACATACATTTAGGTGTCCATGCCTTCGCTTGAACCACATTATGAGATAACACCCTTGTAACTCAGCCCTAATCAAGCGAATTCATCAACTAGTAGCGCCATCTATCGCGCTACCCAAGTACTAATGTCGCCCGGTTGCCAGCGCTCGGCTGCTTTCTCTTCAGTACGCTTTTGTAACTCAGCCGAGCAACACGTTTACAAAGCAAGTTTAAAAAGATCAAGAAATTTAAATCGTAAAAATATTTTGAAAACCTCCGACTTCGTGACATTCCGCTCGGTGCCCATGGCCCAGCGACGAGACGCAGTGACCTTCCTACAGGCACCGTCATAAAAAGTACACGGGTACTTACGCCTCATGGCCTCGTCCTGTGGGACAACAAGCGTCGTCCCGTGAGACGACATGGCGTCGTCCCATGAGACGACAAGCGTCGTCCCGTGAGACGACAAGGCGTCGTCCCGTGAGACGACAAAGCGTCGTCCCGTGAGACGACAAAGCGTCGTCCCGTGAGACGACATGGCGTCGACCCGTGAAACGACATGGCGTCGTCCCGTGAGACGACATGGCATCGTCCCGTGAGACGACATGGCGTCGTCCCGTGAGACGACATGGCGTCAACCCGTGAGACGACAAGGCGTCGTCCCGTGGGACGACAAGGCGTCGTCCCGTGAGACGACAAGGCGTCGTCCCGTGAGACGACATGGCGTCGTACCGTGAGACGACAAGGCGTCGTCCCGTGGTATCGTCCTGACACACGACATGGTATTGTCCTGACAGACGACATGGCAGCGTCTTGTAAGACGACGAGCATCGTCTCGTTAAAAGACCTTGTGACATTCCGCTCAGTGCCCGTGGCCCAGCGATGAGACTAAGTGAGCTCTTATAGCCATCATCATAAAAAGAATACCTACGGGTATAAATGGCACACAGCGTCGTCCCGTTGGACGACAAGCATCGTTGCGCGTCTCACTCAGTCCCGTGAGATGACATGACATCGTCCTGTGGGACATCAAGCGTCGTCCTGTAAAACAATAAGGCGTCATCCTGTGATACGACAGGCATCGCGATGAGTTACGTCATCATGTGAGAAGAAATTGCGCCATCCTGTGGTATCGTCCCGTGAGAGGATATTGCGTCCCATAGGACTACATTGCATTGTTCCATAAGACTACATTTTGTCGTATCGTGAGACATTAATACGTCGTCCTATGAGATGATATCGCATCGTCCTCTGAAATGACATTGAAATGATGTTGTCTTGTTAAACAAAAACCGTTGTCTCATGGTCTACCATTAATACGGTAGCGGACGTCTTATTGGTCGCTTTATCGTTCGATGTCTGCACAGTCGGCCTCGCATTTAAGATCTGCATGGTCATGAACCAATGCACGACTTAGTGGGCGTTATCATCATTGTAGCCGACCAAATGGTGTGTCACCTTATTTTAGAACGACGAGCAGCAGAATTGCTATTAGCGGGTTTGGCGCGATATTGATAACGAAATGCAGTTACAGTAATTGTCTCAACCTGCCAGGAAAAAGGAAGGTTTCCGTCTTGGTCGTGTACAAATGTTGGTCTAGGTCGATAACAAACAGTTGCCGTGAGATACCAAACAAACCAAAAATATACATTCTGAGGATCCTAAACTGTATGACTAACTGGCCATGAAAAATAGCAGTTAAGAAACTGTGAAAAGGGAAAAGTACAAAGTGAAAAACCTTGTGTTATACTTTGCCCAACTAGATCCTATACCATAAAGAGAGAGGGGGAGGCAAGAAAATTGACGTTAGCCTTAAAGAAGGAAAGAAAACTAAAACTCCCTCTTCTGAATAGGAATACCAATACAAGTATAATGCCAATTCATTTACGGCTCTGTCATAGGCTAACAAGAGATATCTCTTTATTGCGGCTCTAAACCTGAAAAGAATAGAGTTTATGATACTCGTATATATTAGTGAAAAATCATCGCACTAAATCCCTCTTTTGAATGATGAATGACTAGTCAGGTTGATAGTGTCTTTGGGAATACTGAAGCATCTCCTGTATACTCTCTAAATATTGACCATTAGCTAAAAAATTGCGGCCTGTTACAAAGAGAAATCTTTTACTTACTTTAAATCGTCTACTATGTAGCTGTGAAACAGAGACCACTGAACTAAGAGAAACACGTAGAAAACAGCAAGTACCTTCCATCGCATTCCGTCCAATAGACCGAACTGACAAAGGCATTTATAATGTAATTAGTGCTCCATTCACATCAGTCAGGTAGAAACTTGTGAAATTAGGTTCAAATGCTGTAAGTAACAAGCTCCACTTCGGAAGATTATCTAAGCAGCCGGTTGTGTTATCGACTTGCCGTTGGTATAACAATCATGCATCATAAAACGTTGACCATAAACGTTACATAGTTAAATTTCAAAGGAAATGAATGAACTCTTACTGGTAATATAACTATCGGAAACAGGCGGTATATGTCTAAAAGGACCAACTAGTAAAATATTAATTTAGTATGGCAATCCGCATAGTTACCCATGATTGTTCAATAGGTGAAACATCGGTTTCTTTAGTGGTAAATGTTATGCCTATGTAGAAGATGAAGCGCTCCTTCAAGTTATGTAAATAAATAAAGAATTTATGAAAATATTTTTCGGTAGTTAGAGTGGTGTTACTGATTCTGTTTCGAAAAATCGCGAATTGAATTAGAGGTGAAGCCGACTAAGGGAACTAAGCTGTCGAACCAACAGCCACGGTCCACGGCTTTAAATCTAAACGATGATTGTTTAATTTTTCCAAATAGACAAATTAAAATGAAGTCACTTCAGAAACTTTGAAACCATGTGGACTGCGGGGCAAGCCAACGTACAGAAAAACGTATAACGTACGTAAACGTACACACATGCGTAATATGTAGAAAATATTTGCAGGCAGTCACCGATAGCAGATACCGGATTCTGAAAGAACACGGATCAGAAATATCCTTCTTTCGATTTCCAGATGAGAGGTTCCCTTTGCAGATAAGGAAGTACTCGCGTGATTTTATAGAAGAATAACAACATACGGTGGTTCAGGCAAAATGCGCGATCTAAGCGAAATATGACTACAAATATGTTCGCCGGTTAAATAGACCCTGCAATTTACTCTGAAAATCAACACTAGTTCTGCAGTCATTGCCAGATCTAAGTATTATAAGCTTAGCTGAAAGGTTGTAGTCCAGGGTTTACAGCATACTGTTGTAACAGGTCTCGTAGAGCATGTAATTGGAAACGTCATCTTCAATGCAATCAATTCCAGGTGTAGTACCCTACAAAATCATCGTGCCTTGGTTATAGGGCAGATGCGCCGCTAATCGAATTACAGCATTAGTTGTGAAGACAACTACAATTCATATATTTATATATTCATGATAATATGCTTATATCATTAAATACAGTATATATGAGATGTCAGTAGACATATATCAACGTTACGTCAGGCGTAGCTCACTCCGCGATTTCGTCGCGTCGCTACAAGTACATGCGGCCCACACCAATTTTGGTGTCTAGCACTAGTAGTTGCCGCGCACCGCTATAGAATGGACGCCTGCTCGCGCTTGCACCACCTTGTGGTCAAAATCTGTCGTAATAGTACATACTATTATTTATACTATGATTACGTCAAGGTAGTGACATAAATATAATATGTCGCAGAAAGGCCTAGATCATCAAATAATTGTTTATTTGTGGGCATCATGATGCCTAATTAACCCTAGGGTTCCCTCAAGATAATCAAATGATACACAACTTAATTGCACGAAAGCCAATAAACAACATACAACGTCCTTGTATTGCTAAATTTCTAATCAAAAGTACCTACAAATTAATAATAATAATAATTCAGCCTATATACGTCCCACTACTGGGCACAGGCCTCTTCTCACTCGCGAGAGGGCTTGGGCTATAGCCCCCACGCTGGCCTAATGCGGATTGGGGCTTCAAAGTACAAATTAAGTAATCAAATTAATATTTGGTAATGAACGCGTCTACACGTGTTAAGGTTTGACAGGAATTGTGCCACAGCATCGCCCGCGCGCGCCGGTGCTGGCAGCACTTGAGATTAGATGACATCATGACATCATGAGACACCCGTGGTTTATGCCACTGCAATGGTATAATGCCAAGAACTTACTGGTTCGGACCATATATAAATAATAATAATGTTTTAATTTGTCTGGGTGTTAAGAAAGTTCCGCAATTGGTTTGAAAAGGTTGCACTACAATTTAAAGTGGATAGGTCCACCTCCCCTACTCTTACTCAAAGAGTCTTTCATCGTCAGTCAAGAGGTTTTTACACTCTTATTAGAAGATCGTATGTATACGAAAGCATTAAAAACTCACAAATCGTGCTAAGTCTAACAATAAAGCACAATCCATTACCAGCGCGCGAACCATATAATCTTCAGTTTGGGAATCAGCTTGCCACCAGAAAGAGTGAACATTAAACAACCTACAATTACAAGCCTTTATTATAATTAGCCTAAAAATTATAGGTGAAGGCATTGGAATTATTCAAAGATTAAAAAATCTTCTAAAATATCCTACCTGGTAGACGGATCTTCAGTCTACGCACAACATCATGGTGAGATGCCATCCACAACAACTAGAGTTGTCAGCATCACTTTAAATTCATAATCATCGCCTCCATACGGTTGTCACCTGCGTGTCAGTGATTCTGTTCATTCGTTTATTCGCTTGCATGACTGACAAGCACATCATTTAAAGATTGGTTGACCCGGCACCAGCCTAATTGGCAAGTTTTCAGTTATCTGTGGGGAGTAGTAAATTTAGCAGCATAAATGACACTTAAAATAAGTAGGAGCCTACCATTTCATATAAGAATTAATATCTTTTCATGGCTTACTATTAATATGGTAGTTTTTAAAGCAACCCTCACCTAAAACTAATCAGTAAGGAAGAATGTATTATCGCCTCAGTTGAAACTACTGCTAGGTTGTTGAGAGTTGTTACTAGTAACGCATACATTAAATCATGAAGTGTTGTATTTTCTTCTTCACTTTCTGACGCTACTTTCAGGCAGAGGAGTACTTGATTCGAAATAAATCTCAATTACTTCCACAAATAAGAAATAAGAACATCATGTTTATAATTTCTAACACATTTACGGAATATGTTGTCCTTATGTAAGGATAGCCCATTAACAAATAAACCTGGTATACCTAGTAGTCAATAACTATGTATTAATATCTAAATAATGTTAATATCGTATTCTAGTGGGTACATATACAAACATTTGGTTATTTGTCCACATTAAAAGTCATATTACATTACATCTGGTCTATGATGCAACTTACCAATTTACATTAAATTGTTGGAAAATACAATAAATCAGAGAGGACCCAAGCTTTTCCAATTAGTTACAAAATTTTAAACAGTGGATGGGCCGGCAGTGCTATATTTGTGTTAAGCAGTAGATAAGTAGTAGTAATATCATTACATCATACAACAAAACCTTTTTATCACCTAGTGGCTATTGTAAGGAAAGCATCAGGTAGTTTGGACGGGTTAAATGTAAAACTCACTCGATGAGGTTCACGTTACACGCATCAGAGCTACTACTTCAGATAGTGGTTACACTTAAATTTGTACGACCTACAAGTACCTACTTATGTCTTTAATTATGATATTAGGGACAGTCTTTCAACTAATAGTCACACAGTTTTGTTTTATATAAAAAGTTTTATAGTCACAATGGATAACTTATGTTGCCAGTCCGTGCTAACAATTGTCTCATCTATCGGTAATTACAAATAAGGAAAATCTAGTAAGGTTTGACGTAAACAATCCTTTAGTATATCAATACGGAATAAATTTCAAGCCCATATTCTTATCATGTGATTTTTGCATAAATTTAAATATTATCAGTCACAGTACGCCCGGGCCAGCGCCGGCAGAGGTTTAAACACGTCTCATAATGTGGTTCAAGCGAAGGCATGGACACCTAAATAGAACCGTTTTTCCCCCGAAGGGTAAAAAACGGATATTTAGGTTCCTGCCGAAGCTTGAACCACACCTAAGGGCCTTGCCGGCTTATGTGGTACTGAAGAGAAAGCAGCCGAGCGCTGGCAACCGGGCGACATTAGTACTTGGGTAGCGCGATAGATGGCGCTACTAGTTGATGAATTCGCTTGATTAGGGCTGAGTTACAAGGGTGTTATCTCATAATGTGGTTCAAGCTTCGGCAGGAACCTAAATATCCGTTTTTTACCCTTCGGGGGAAAAACGGTTCTAATAAGTATGTTTAATTTATGTATTTTTTTATTAAATCAAATATAATTTGATGACATACTTCTCTTTAGGTGTGTGCGTGTCGCTGGTGGGAGTGAGTGTTTCAGCCGTTTTCGGAGGGCGGCCGAGGGGCCTACAGCAATAATTACATAATTAGTACTCATTATTCGCTACAGCCATGCTGCCGTTGAAGGTCAAGTTAAAAATACATGGTTTCGAGATTTCACCTTAACATTAATATTACTGTTTTAAAACGAGTCCTATTGTTTCTTTATTGTTTGTAGTTATTTGGTAACAGTAATTCTACGTTCAAGTATTATTACGTTCTTTGGTTTATTATTTCATTTTTAATGGGACAATCTACTAATACGAAGTTGTTATATTCTAAATACATGATTCAGTCCTACGTAAAGAGCATAAAATAATTATAGTACAGGGTCATTCCATAATAAACGCTACCAAGGGTTCAAAAATGAAAAATAGTTTAAGAAGTCAACACTAACCTATTTCCATAGAAAACATACCAAACCTTCATGTCAGAAAAAAAAACCGGAAAAAAATCAATTTTTACATGTTTTTCATGTACTTGATCGCAACGTTTAAATGATAGGCGTAAAACTAATTTTATACAGCGATATTGACAAGACTAATTAAAAAGAAAGTAACTGTAAACTGTTACAAATTTCCCGCAGTTATTTCAGGTAAATATCTTAATTTTATAATTTGTCTTTAAAAATATTAAAAAGCATGGATTAATCGGTTTTTAGAAGAGTATTCTAGACTGTGGTCTCAAAGTAACACCCGAAACGAAAAAGAGATAAAAGTATGTGTAACTTTTCCCGTAATTAAATATAGCCAAACATGTTTTGCCAAAGAAAGGCTATGATGTGAACCTATGCAAATGTGTAATAGTTGTTGTTTTAGCGTCTGCTTTAGTCGTATGTTTTAAAGTTTGAAGTTGTGTAACACCCGAAACGTGTTGATCGTCCGCCTGTCATTCCCCGGCTTTTCTCCGTGATGGTTAGTGCTAGAAAGCTGCAATTTGGCATGGATACATAAATCAATCATGGCGACAAAGTAGTAACACAAAAACTACAAAAAGAATTTTTTTTTAGGTTTGCTCCTGTACAAAATATTTTTAATTTTTTTGCGACTTTAATCCTGTGATGTGGGGTGTCGTTGGATAGATCTTTCAAAATGAATAGGTGTCACCATCAACCATTTTTTGATTAAGTGAATATTTTCGGTAATATTCGCATCGAAAGAAAAATAATTATGATATCTTCGAGAAACAGTTTTTATTGTTAAGATTAATGTATTTTATAATAATTCAGCATTTATTACTTATGTTTTTAATCGAATTTATTAAAAAGACAATAATTTCAATAAAATGAGCCATAATTTCGTATAAATCTGTCTTAATTTCGTACTCGTAACACCCGAAACGAACCATGAGTAACACCCGAAACAGGTAATTTATTTTATTAAAATTAATTGAAAAGTGATACTAAGTGTTACTTCAGTGTTTCAGTAGGCTATACTAACTATTATTACTTGACATAAATAAAACTGGAGGTTACTTGACAAAATTCGCTAAATTATGCATTTTGGTACTGATGGTCAGAAGGTATAGGCCAATTCCTGTAACGCCCGAAACAGCTACTTTTTAGTGATTCTCTCGTTATTGCTCTTATACTTTAATTATGTGTGTACAGGAAAAGAAAATATTATCAAAGTAGTAGATGAATCAATAGTTATAACCTCCTAGTTCCTGTTACAATATCGAATAAAACCTTATTTTAAGAGTTCAAGTGTAACACCCGAAACTGTGGAATGACCCTACATTGTGTAACGATCGAGGTAAGCGAGATTTTGTAAACGAGGTCTATAACCGCAGCCGCGACAGGCGCAGGCTGGAGGGAGTCAAAGACTCGAGTTTACAGTATGCTTACCCCCGGAGTTACATACAATGTTTTTCATCACACTTGCGAAGAAAAAACTAAATTTTAAGCGAAATCATTCTTAAATACGGTGACATTTCAAACATTCGTCCGCCATATTGTCTTGTTTTGGCAGGTTTGGATTCGAAGGCACAGACCCACTCGGATTCAGCCATAATCGAAAATTGTGTAAAAAATAATTTAAACGGCTATTAAATTAATCAAATTAAATATTTTTAAACATACACATAAAAAATAATAAATAAACGTCAGTATTGTCAATGTAAAACTCATTTAAAACTACTTTTTTCGTATCAATTAGTGACATTATTTAAAAAAAAGCCATAACTCTCTCGTGAGTTATAGCTTTTTTTTTTCAGAAACTATAACTCCCGCGGGAACAATATAGGCCTTTGTCCTTCAGTACACCTGCATGAAATAAGATCTTTTTCGAGCAAGTGTGATGAAAAAAATATTCGGCTACTTCTGATTAAAAATAACCGGTTCACAGTGTTTTATAGAAGCCAAAAAAGTGACATCCTCATTTTATTGCAAATTACTTAAGTTTAGATCATTACAAATGCGAGACTAAAACTCCCGCGTGTCCAATTTGCATAGTTTTTGGGTAATAAATTTTTGAAGATCGTGTTTTAGGCCCCGGTTTTTAGTTTTTTTCTTCCATGTTCCGCCGTAGTAGGAGCCCATATTTGTATGACAGCTTCATTTATGTCTTCTATCCACCCTATTTTTTACAAGACCTAATTCCGTGGAACATTCAAGTAATCATCGAAACACTTTATATCCGGTTTATCCGGCCGCTAGGGTTGGCACTTCGGTATTTTTATTTATACGCCATTTTCTTGGGGATATCTGGTTTCGAGTTTATATCGAAGAAAATGTGATCCCACTGCTTCGAGAACTGATTTAGTAAGTACCTATCAGGCAAGTGAGAGTCGGGTTCGCATACGAAGGGTCTAAAAAAAATTTACCATGTCATACAGTGTACGATGACACGGATCCTCAATGTGCAACTCCAACTCGTACTTGACCCTAACTTTATTTAATTTATATTAAATTGGCGTCACGATCGAGAACACCATACTCGGAAATCGGATAGGATAAAAACAATGTCTGATTTGTTTCACAGAGCACTAGTCTCATCAGATCCAGTAATTTCCGAACAACGGATGTCACAGAGAATAAAATATATTAAAAAACGTCCCCTACCATCTGCCGCAGTAGCTTTATTGAAAGCACCGCAATCACCACAGGCACAGGAATCTCAGGAGGAAATCCCAACACCAATATCCGAGTTCTGTCCAGACGACAGTTATTACGAGGTGCAAGATGGGGCAGAGAGCCTCGAAGTAGAAAATGATGACCCGACCTGATGAGCCGACTAAAAACAGATATATACAGCAGTGTTTCACCTTACTGCATGGTAATGAGGTCCTAAAGTGTATACGTCTCTTTGTAGTCGACTGTCATACAGCTAACGACCAAAATGTAAATATTACTATCTACCCTAATTATAAAGAGGAAGAATTTGTAAGTTATCTATAGCTAATAAATTAGTAAATATTAAAAAAAACTTATTATTTTATATGTGTAGGTTTTTATTAACATATTAAAGTTTATTTTTACCACCCATAAAAGTGCTATACTGTGTATACAGCGTTAATATTATATCAGGGTGAACCCGGATATTGGTAGTGGCAGCCCTGACCGAAAATTTTAATTGGCTTTAAATTCAATCTTCCACGGAATTAGGTCTTGTAAAAAATAGTGTAGATAGAAGACGTATAAATGAAGCTGTCATACAAATATGGGCTCCTACTACGGCGGAACATGGAAGAAAAAAACTAAAAACCAAAAACAATAAATTCATTAATATCTTTGTAACTTCGAGCAACACCGGCTTCCGACACATCGGAAGGGAGGGGCCCAACCGATATCTCCCCGTACAAATCTTTCTGCCATTTTTCGCGGGGGGAAAGGTGCACACAGTCGCACTTCTCACACACTTACATACAAAATCCAATCTGTAATGACGACACAAATACATAGAAAATGACACACGTCAAAGACAAATCTTGCAAACCTCGATCTCTTTTTGTGTACGGACGAGTGACAAGTGTCACAACACGCACACTAACACATTTTCGTTGAAGTATGTTATTGTATTCTGAGAGATGAGAAGTCGGATTTGTCGCTCGACCGATCCGCAATTTGTACTGAGCGAGCAAAATCGATAAATCCAACAATTACATGAGACTAAAATATAATAATTGTGTTTGAATGTAATTAAACGTATGATATGTAAAAAAAATATTACATGTGAAACGTAACACTTTCTTTTTGTAAATTTGATGTCCCCGACCTCTTTTTATAACAAAAAACCGAGCAAACAGGCATTTTTGTGCAGCAGTGTTCACGCGCGCGTCTGGACTCGGTCTAGTGAAAAATCCAAGTGCAACTAGTTTTATTACCCGCGCTAGATTAGATTGACGCGCTAATCTTGTACCTCGGCAGAGGGGAAATAGTGCGAATGCCGCCTCCCTTCCGTGTTGCTCGAAGCTTTGTAACCAATATACCTAGAGATGTCACAATTGCCTCTAAATTTGCGTCTTCGAACGGTTTATCCAATAGTACTAAACAATGGAAAGTTCATAAAACGATTTGCAATTTTTTTTAAGTTTTTCGTAATATCCGGGTGCCTAAAACACGATTTTCAAAAAAAGATTACACAAAAACTACGCAAATTGGACACGCGGGAGTTTTAGTCTCGCATTTGTAATGATCTAATCTTCAGTAATTTGCAATAAAATGAGGATGTCACTTTTTTGGCTTCTATAAAACACTGTGCGGTTCCGAGCCCAGCTTCTGAGCTTCCGGTCAAGGACCAAGTCTGAACCGTAAGGCGCGTCTCGATATTGCGCGGCGGCCGCGCGAGCAATGTTCGACCGCGGCAAACCTGTATCTTGGCTCGCGAGCCAATTTCGGCACCATCTTGAACTTATGCGCGGCGGCCGCGCGCGGCAGGCGATCCGACGATCGACCACATTATATCACAAAAATTAATTATTCGGAACGAAGTATAGCCAAATAGAAAAATGATCTGTTGCGATAATCACTACATTTACTGTTCCATAGAAACTGTTTAGTGCCGTATAATTCAATTAAAGTACGACACTTTTCATTATCCATGTATGCGGCCGCGCGAGCCAACTGAAATATATACACACCCGTCCCAACTGCGCGCGAACATTCCTTTGCCGCGCGTCGAAACACCGACACTGAATGGTTCTATGCGCGGCGCGTGGCTCGCGCGCCAATGATCGAGTTGGCGCGCGCGGCAGCCCGGTATCCATTGCGCGCGGC
Source organism: Cydia splendana (assembly GCF_910591565.1). NCBI lineage: Eukaryota > Metazoa > Arthropoda > Insecta > Lepidoptera > Tortricidae > Cydia > Cydia splendana. The sequence goes on along the minus strand of NC_085967.1, from coordinate 1,190,989 downwards.
TGCCGCGCGAGCCAATGTTCGATAGCGTGCCGCGCGATATGGAGACGGGCCTTTAGGTGTGTCATGGGCCAATGGGCGTTCGTGAAATTCTAAAAACAAATAAATCTATAACATTTTTTTTAAGTTTGTTTTTTTCTACCTCGTAGGTCGTTCAGCGGCGAGGCGGTCGGGAGTGTTGGGCGAGGCAGGCGCGCGGTAGGGGCAGGCGGAGGCGGCCACGTGCTGCTTGTGCGCGCCGCCGCGCAGCGAGCCCAGCCCGCGGCACCCGCCCACCCCGCAGGGGCCCAGCACCACCGCTTCCTCCGCCGCTGCAAAACATATACAAGTTAATACTTGCTTCGAGGATTTAGGGTCGTTTGCACCAAACCATTTGTCACCGTTAAAGCGTTCGCAAATTTTTTGTATGGGAATTTTCATACTTCACTGTTGTTTGACGTTAATCAGTCTGTTAAATGTGGTTGGTGCGACTGGGCCTTAGAGTGCATCTATGACACCATAATCTCCATATACAATCCTTAATGGTGGTTCGAGTGGATGTCCAGTCTTCGAGCACCCGCCGACCGGGTGAATATTAGGCGAATCATCGTCCAGCCAATACGAGAGCTCATCCGGCTGCCGTCGAACGAAACACAGACCGGGTGGCCCTCTCCTATACTCAATACTTACTTAGTGGCGGCTCAAGCGGATGTCCGGTCTTCAAACACCAACCAACGGGATGGATGTCTGGGGAATCATCGTCTAGCCAATAGGAGAGCTCGTCCGGCCAGCCGTCGAACGAGACGCGGACCTGGTGGCCCTTTACTTCACTTATGCTGGCTACGCGGATCAGGAACGGCACCTGTTCAAAAATAACATCATACAATAAGCCAAATATGAACTTCAAAAAATCGAGAAACTCAAAACATAAACATAATATAGAGTGACTCAAAGTGCAATATTAACTGAAGACAGGTACCCTTTTATCGACGACCTCCAGCTTCATGCCGGGCTTGAAGCCCTGCGGCGGCCGCGTCTTGAAGGCGCGCGGCGGCGCCGCCGCGGCCCCCGTCTCGGCCAGGTAGCTGTCCCAAGAGAACGAGTCCGGGTCCTTATAGACTGGAAACAATCATTAACATTACATACAATACAATATACGATTAACAAATTGATAACTTGGCCTGTGGCGTAGCGTGAACTAATCTAGCCGTGGGCGAAATCGCATCTGCGAGGCCCTTTTCTTTCACTGTGGCAGAAGGGGCCTCGCGCCCCAAGGGGGGCTCGCGCCAGGCCCCACGGGCGACGGCCCACTTCGCCCACGCCTAGTTACGCCACTGAACTTGGCGTAGTTTTTTCAAAATAGCTTACGCGAAACCTCAGGTGTTCAAGATATGACAGGTAACGGTGGTTGATTTCTTGCGCGTTACAGAAAAATAGTTGTTATGGAGAATTGTTTAAGAACAAGGTTCGTAGTCATCTGTAATGTTAATTGTCTTGATATATTTTGGGGTTATAAGTTTGAGAAACCCTGACTTAGCACGTAAGTTACCTAAAAGAGCTCGAGGGCCAATATTGGTTATCTTAAGATTTGGCTTAAACAGCAGTTTTTACGAATGTTGCGGTCTCCCTGCACAGCGCCATCTATTCAGCTGTCAAATTTACGGCTACATCATTTTGAACTGTTTTAAAGGTCTTAGTAGTCACTCGTTTATAATATACACGAAGACACTTAAATACCCATTAGTAAACGAGATAAGGCGACTAATGCTAACTTAAATGTGTCTTCAGTTACCAATGCATTTTAAAGTTTAAATTTTCACCAATGTACCAAGCATCGAATTCTTTAAATGATAAAATTTGTATTTAATAAATTGGAAAGAACTCAGAATAGGTAATTTAACCGTGACTTGAAATTCAACTGTTTTTTCCATAATGCAATTCCATAGCTGACTACCGTTTTAATAGTTCGAAAAATGAAGGTGATTTGGCTTGTTAGTTAAGAATCCCAATTAAAACATATATGCACCAAACATTGGAATAACCAATTGTTAAGGAAGGAAACATGCGACACAACATGAAGGGATAGATCAGATACAAACGATGTGTATATTAGAACGTTTTTTAATAACTTCTACGCAGTATAAGTAGCGGTAGGAGACTAGTTTATAAAACAACTATGTCTGTATTTTCTGTAGTAAACAAATAAATAAAACGCAGTACCTACATGAAAAGATATAAATAGATAGATGAAATAGCACACAGGTACATATTACCTATTTGAGTGCTGTGTTAATTTAAGTCTTACACAATTTGAAATTATTACCCACTATATTATTATTATGTTATGACTGAAGTATCACATGTACATGAATGCATTGTAAAACCAGTATGACATTACAATAATATTTTGGCAGTGTCCTAATACGAAGTCAACACAACCATTATTTTAGCATAACTGCTTCAAACAAGTTAAATTGTTCATTATAATTAAAGGTAATATAATATGAATATCATAATACACATATTCAATTCATTTTATTACACCTATTTATTGTAAACAGATATAATTCATACTTCGACTTAACATATCAAATACATTTTGCGCTTCGACTTTACCCATGATATTCACATTCACACCGCAGGTTTCGTCCAAAACACAAAACGAAATATTGTATTAAAGCATGTTTACCTCTTCTAAGTGACATGAGCAAGCGGTCAACGATATCGCAAGCATATCATCGTTACAACATGGCTGGCGCGATGCGTCCGTCACCCACGACGGTCGGCCGCCGACTGACTTCTCACATATAACACTGATAATATATTTCTTTGACTTTGTCCTCGATTGACTCGAAGGATTGTTAATGTGCTTGTTTTCATTCTATTTAAAGTTGAAAATTATTGAGAATGGCCGCCGCTTTGTATATTTCGTGATTCTTATGACATTGCGATATTTTTATATGAAGAGATAAGAAAAACCTTGAGCGATAGTGTATACTACAAGATATAACATGAGGTGTATTAGGATAATTCTGAAGACCGACACTAATTTGAAGGAATTATGAGTGATTTTCGGAATTACCCAACTATCCCACATATTTGGAATTACCCGAATTCCTTGTATTTAAAAAGAAAAAGAAGTAATTATAATTAGTGTTACTCAGAGCAAGGATAATAATTCAATTATTCCCAGTTATGAATTAAACATCGTTTTAACAATGTAAGCGAAACAGGCTAAGAGTGAAAGTATTTCCTAAGTAAGAATAATAATGGATGTGCAAGTTTTACTATTAAGTCCAGTTTAAAACGCACAATTACACATATACTAGCGACCCGCCCCGGCTTCGCACGGGTTAACATATTATACACCTAAACCTTCCTCAAGAATCACTCTTATTGATAGGTGAAAACCGCATGAAAATCCGTTAAGTAGTTTTTGAGTTTATCGCGAACAAACATACAAACACAGAAACAGACAGGCGCGGCGGGGGACTTTGCTTTATAAGGTGTAGTGATTAAATAATACATGGTTTTCAACAAGGAATGAAAACCTCTGTCAATTTGCATAGCTATCCATTGTTTCAAAATAAACGACGAATTATTTTTTACTGTACAATTATTTCTAGGGATGGCCAAGAAGTTAGATGTTTTCGTCTATTATGTGTACACCAAGACTTACCTAATAACTTAGTGCACTCATATTACAATGTAATACTATGCATTCGATCATTGGCCTGGGGAATCCCCTAATCTCAATAGGTACTTTTAATTTATACTTCTACTAAATTCAACAATACTTCTGCCTACACGTGTGACACGTGTCTGACCTACTTCAAATGTTTCAAATTTGAGCGTTTGACCGGTTTTTTAATACTCACAGTTGGGCGGCGTGAGTGCGGTGTCATTCTCCTCAGCCCAACCAACTGTACTCGTAAAGCCTGACCAGGAATATAAGATCATTGTCAAGAGGGCGCTATTATTCTCATTTATATGGCAACAGTTCAGTATAGTCTGAACAATGTGGATTGGCAACTCGTTATTTTGTCTTACATACTTTTATTCACTCTAATCTTAATCAGAATCCAAATATTCGGTGTTCACATTTTTTTATTGTCGGTTTTCACCGTATAAAATTCATGTATTTTCTTACGCGTCACACGTAGGTCAAAATTACCTTACATAGGGTCTGCTACATTGTCAATGAACAAAATTGATCGTCTCCAAAGCCCATAGCAAAGAGAATAATGTGTATAGAGAGTTATTGTCATAGTAAATTTTGTAGTCACCGTAAATTTATTGCCATCTATCGACACAAGATTAAAACTAAAAATGAAAATGTATGTTATGTATATCTTTGCCCACAGTAAATATTATTCAAACACATCTTTGTTACTGTACTTAAGTATTTCCTGGCTTGTATAATATACAATAACCAAGAATAGAATAGAATAGAATTTCTTTATTTGCCAGAATACGTATGGTAAAAGATGACAACAGAAAACATTTTGATTTGTTTAGTAAGTCGTAATAACCAGACTATAATGACATTTTGATTTGTTTATCTGTCAGCTCTGATGTTAATTTGGAAATGTTTCGTAACGAAATAGTTTTAGTTCCCGGACGGTTCTTTTCCAGCAGTTTATTATTTACATTAAAAACAATGTTTCGCTCTTGATTATGTATAGTTTTGGCCATTTTTTGTCATTTATTATTTAATATTCAACACTTAAGTATTATTCAAGTAAACCGCCACAATGACACTGACAACAGTGACAACCTATCTTGAACCTATCATTAAAATTATTGCCAGTGTAAGAAATTAATTCCAATGAAATTCCGCAACATGGCGCATGGTTAATTGATTATATATTCCTGGTCAGGCTTTATATGGGAAAGTAGGTTCCAGCCATACATCGTACATATCGTCCTATGAGTCGAAGTTGATCAAGTAATCAATATGGCCGACCAATCGGGACACCTCATTCCGTTGCCGGACACCAGATGACATCGATATCTCCTGATGATGCCCCGTAGGTAGGCGAACCACGTATCGAGTTTTGTCCTTTCGGTGAAGTTTTCTTATATTTATTTTCAATACTCACAGTTGGGCGGCGTGAGCGCAATGTCGTTCTCCTCTGCCCAGCCGACAGGATGTATGTACGGCGACGTCGGATCCAGCCACACGTCATACATATGTCCCACGAGTCGAGTTGATCAGCAGCCGGGCGTCGAGCATGTCGACTACTCTAACATGTCAACTGACTCTAAGATGTCCAATACTCACAATTAGGAGGTGTAAGTGCGATGTCGTTCTCCTCTGCCCAGCCGACAGGATGTATGTACGGCGACGTCGGATCCAGCCACACGTCGTACATATCGTCCCACGAGTCGAAGTTGATCAGCAGCCGGGCGTCGAGCATGTCGGCGACGGTCGCGACGCACACCATGTCGTTCTTGCGGTCCTCGGCCTCGAGCTTCATGCCGATACGGAACCCGTTGGGTTTTACAGTCTGTTGACAATATATCATTTTATAGCAATACATAAATAAAGAGTTTTTGGGTTCTGCTGTCAACAGGTGAATAGATAAACTTAGGGGTACCATCGCCCAGACTGTTAACTGTACATCGGTGGACTTATGCCTTTTGTAATAAGGTCCACCGATGTACAGTTAGGAGTGTTGCTATTTGTACAAGAGCATTGACACTGGTAGATCTTTTATCATTGCAATAAAGTTTACGAATTAAGAGAGCGATTGATTGATTGTATAGTGTGCATGTAGCAGACCAGATGACGTACCGCGAAAATCGAAATTTCGTTTTCTGTCTCTCTGTCGCTCCTAGAATATTCGAGTGGATAAAAAGGTAAATATATGAAGTACAAACAGCGACACTCTTAACTGTCCATAGGTAAACCTTATGACTTTTGTAATAAGGTTTACGAATTGTCAGTTAACAGTGTGGGCGATGGTATACAATGAGTTTCAAGTTAATAATGTAAAATTCCGAAGACAGAAAAATGTGCTTTTTCCAGGAGTCTACATTTGCCAACTAAAATTGCCCTCAGTTTTTTCAAGAATTAATTTTTGATTTACTTTGCTGACCAGGCGGTCTAGCATGAGTTGCTTTCTCGCGCGCGACTCCATACATCAAACGCGACTTCAAGTATGAACTCGCGCGCGAGAACGCAACTTATCCTAGACCAGCTGAAGGTATCGAGTCGGTTGATGCGTTAAATGTTACCGTGGTGGTGATGTGCGGGAACAGGTGCCTCGGAGCCGCTATGGCGCGCATCTGCTTGAGGTACATGGGCCAGCTGAAGCCGTGCGCGTGCGCGGCGGGCGGCCGCAGCGCGCGCTGGCTGCGCTCGCACCAGCCCGAGGGGAACACGTCGGGGCAGTCCGCGTTCACCCAGTAGTCGTGGATGTCGGGGTACGAGTCGAAGTGGAGGCGGAGGCGGTAGCCCTGGAGGAAAAATTTCATAAAACCACAAAGTTGACAGATATAGTAGAATTGTAAGATATAAAGGTAAAATTTGTTTGGTTTCAAATTCAATCTAAGGCCGCACACTGGACACGCGGCGCGCGGCGCGGCATCGGCATGCCGCCGCCGCTGTCGTCCAAAACAGGTTCATTTTAGTGTATACATTTTGATCGTGCACACGCCGCGCGCCGCGTGCGTCCAGTCAGCGGCCTAATTCTCTAATACTATTGATCCAAATTAGACTGAATTTTTATCTGGTTGGTGGGCCGCTAGAGTAGACTATAAAGTATAATCAATCACGTAGTTATTAAACCATCATCTTATTGATGTTACAGGCCAATGATGAGTTATTTTTAAACCACTTTTTGTTGAGACAATTAGAAGTTTATCCAGTTTTCCACTAAAACAATACATATAGTAATAGTGATAAATACAAAAAGACACTGCTAGGACCTTTTTGCGGCGCCGACATGGTTATTTTTTTTCTCACTTTTTAAACATTGACGTGCACATATTTGGAGAGCTAAAGATCGAACAATTGGTAAAAAAACAATTAGAGAACAGTTGGGTAAAAACTGTAGCTTACCTGCACTTCTGCCACAGAAACCACGGCCCAGACGGAAGCGCGCTGCGGATCTATCGCCTCCATCCTCATGCCGACCTTAAACCCGTTCCGGTTGTACGGGAACGGATCCTTAAACAACTTCACCGGAGCCGCCTTCGCTTTACAAAAGTCCAGATACCGCATCCATGAGAAACCGTTCTTTCCGCACATCCATGGGTATTTCTCATCTATCACATCATCAGATAGCTTTTCATCGTCCGGTTTAGCTGGTTCATCCATCGGTTCATCATGCTGTTTCCTCATGAGGAGTTTCTTCATTTTGTTCCTCCGGCGAGTTAATTCGGCGCGTTCGCGATCTCGCTTCTTTTGAGTCACTTTTTGTACATCGCTTTGGCAAGTGAGACTGCAGAAGTTCGGCGTTATGAACTCTGCTGCCATCCCGTGGCAGCCGCAGCCGTCACATCGGTATAGATCCTCGGGGGACGTTGGTTTCTTTTCACGTGGACGTTCTAAACGCTGTTTTAAAGGCGTGTGGTATTTCGCGCTCGGTGGGAGCGGTAATTCTTCAGGGTCAGAGGCGTCTATGAGGTCTATAAGCCCAAATTCATTTGTTTGGAACTGTAGCGTGCTGCCATGCAGCTGCGCTATTCCGTTGTTCCAGAATAATCCAGGAGGATCTTCCTCTAACGCGCTATCCACGCTTTCCCTTTTCATTCTCTCATTTTTCATATCTTTTTGATAGTACAGTAAGCTCTTAGCTTCTGGTTCTTTCTTCTCCTTGTATTCCTCGTCGGAATCGCCAAGAGTGACTTTACATTCTAAGTCCTTGTCTAACTTTTCGTCACAGAATAGAGAAGGCACGCGATGATCGTCGTTATTGTCAGAATCTTCGGATTTTTGAGCCGGTTTTGGCAGCGGTTGCGTAAATTTCATGTTTTTACTGGATAAATTTTCATTGCAGAGGGATATCCGCCTCTTTAGATTAGCATTGGAAGCTTTTCTTTCGCTGTTATCAGAGTTTGAGCGCCTTAAAATAGCAGGAGCTGCTATAGTGACATGGGAACCAACTTCATTCCTTTCTATCATGTTTCTATTTAGCAAACTCTTTCCTTTTTCTGGTATGGCTAGAGTGAAGGACTTTTCCCGACTCTGATCCTCATCATCGGCTATTGAGACAGTGTAAATATCATCATTCATAGAAGCATTAGTTTCTGGTATTGAAAGTGTATAAGTGCCTTGTTCATCTGTAGGCTCCGCTCGTGACCCAGGAATGGATATTGTGTATGTTTCACATTTGTTAGGACTCTGTGGCACCGGATTAGCTTCTTTACTGTTCCCATTTACATTGCCCATTTTTGCCAGAGGTTGTAACGGTGGCATATCTGCCGATTCTAAGCCAGCACTGTCTCTCATGACAGTAATATTGCCTTGAGGATCATTCTGTATTTGTCCATTAGCTATTTGCAGATTGATGATAGGTCCTTTAGAAGCCATAGTGGCTGGCAGAGTTACAGGCAGGATAAACTTTGTGTTTTGGATTTTTGGCATGGTCATTGGTGTTAGAAATAGCTTCTGGTTGTTAGAGTTAACAGTTGTCTGGTTATTTGAGATTAGGATGGACTGGTTATCAGCCATATTTTTAGTGTTAGGTTTCTTGACTGAGCTGAGGTAGGCTATGGCTTGCTTCCCTGCGTTCCCAGGGGCAATGCTGACTGGGACTATCATCTTCTCATTGCTTTTAGGTTTCTGGATAACTATTGGTGGGGTAGCCGCTGGGGCCAAAACAGTCTTGCCCTGAGCTATTTTTGGCGCAATATTTGGCTTGTTGTTTACATTTGATATTAAATGTATGTTGGAGTTGCTGGTGACCTGAAATAATGAGGACTAATTTAGGTCAATCTTGGACAAATATAGGATCAATCAAATTTAAATAGTTAATAATATTATGTGATGTAATTACACATATAGATATCACCAGAAGAGTTGAGTTGAATGATTACAACAGTATTGAATGAATGAATGTCACTGGAACGCACGATATTAAGCTAAAAAAAATAAAAAACCTTGAAGAAACTCCATCTTGCAATTGGCGGTTCAACTTGCTAGAGTCTGTTAGGAAAGAGAAGTCGTGGAATGTATTGGGCCCCATACATTCCTCGACTTTTCTCTTTCCACACCCACCAAAGAATACATATTTCAAAATCTCCTTGTCATTACATGATTTTGTTGTTGTGTGCGTGACTTCAACTCTCATGCCCATACCAATACCTATACACATTCATCATTCGCTTGCCCTTATCCCATTCATTTGGGGTCGGCGCAGCATGTCTTTTTCTTCCATACCTCTCTCTCGCCCGTCATCTCATCATTCACTTGCGTTCGCTTCATATCATCTCTCACACAGTCCATCCACCCTTTTCTCGGTCTTCCTCTCCCATTACTTCCCTCCACATTCATTCGTAATACCTTTTTCGTCACATGACTTTCATCCCTCCGCATCACATGCCCGTACCACGCTAGGCGATTCGCTCTTACTTTTTCTACTATAGGTGCAACTTTTAGGCTTCCTCTTATATACTCATTCCTTATCCTATCCATTCTTGTCACACCACACATCCATCTTAACATTCTCATCTCCGCTACATGCAACCTCTTTTCATCCGTCACCTTTAGGGCCCAACACTCCGATCCATACATGACGACAGGTCTTATGATGGTTTTATAAATTTTACCCTTCAATCGAAGAGGCATTCGGGCGTCGCAAATGGTTCCCGTGACCTGTCGCCATTTCATCCATCCTGTGCTAATCCGGTTTTTCACATCACGGTCAATATCGCCATCGCACTGTACCAGCGAACCTATACACATTCTCAGTCATAATTAATAAATGCTGCCATTTAGGCTTGTTTGGCCCAAATAGGGCATCAATCTTAGGTATATCTTGATTTAGTAATTGGTAGTTTACCCTGATTATTCCTAATTTTTTTACATAATTATGTTATGATACTGTTAAATCAAATCATACATTGAGTAACAATGAATTGTTAAAACAAATTTCAACTTGTTAATAAAACAAAAAACGATTAAAAAAGTTATTACCAAAAAATCTGTATCTTAAAATGCAAATTTTCTTATTATCTGATTAAAACTAATGAATTCTAATTACACTGCCATTATCTTCACTTTTGCTTTATTTAAAATTATAAATTATATTATGTATGTATCATATACTTATAGCATGAAAAAGGTATGAATTTCATGAATCATATAAAAGGAATAACAAATTTCAAAAACAGGCAGGTTTCTTATGGTAAATATCATGAATAATATTTACACTAAGAATACAGTGGAATTTTATTTATGGCATAGATATTTTATAATACTTCTCTTTGCCTTGAATAAAACACTGTTATGATAGCCATACAGTTACTACAATAAATAAATTACTTACAGGTCTCCTGACTATGATCTGTGGAGGATTTCCACTGGTGCTGGCTTGGCTGATGACATCAGTGCTTGTGACTGGCTTTAGACCTTGCGGAGTCTGGATGTAAACCACATGAGGCACATTCCTCGTGGCCCCTCTCAGCTGCACAGCTCCCGAACTGACCGAATTAGGAAGCGCTAACTGTATTGAGTTATTAACTGAACTCGGAATCTGCACAACTGTAGAATTGTTCCCCATTTGCACTTGAGCTCCTGAAGTTACAGTTTGTAACTGCGAAGTACTTGTCACTGTCATATCACTACCATTATCCATGCTGTTAGACCTAGGATGAGATCCCATATGCACATGTATAATAGAACTCATTGGCTGACTAGAGCTTTGCAAAATTGGCATGGATTGCATACCCGGAGCCCCAAGTTGTATGTTCTGATTAGCGCCAGGGATTTGCAGAGGAACATTGATAGTGTCTCCCGCTGGCAACTGAACTGGCACACTGGTAGTCCCGGACACTTGTATTGGAAGACTGACGGGGGCTATTTGCAAAGGTACACTACTGCTTGGTCCAGACAGCTGGACGGGCACGTTGATGTTGGCGCTCGTGCCGGGGATCTGTACCGGGACGTGCACCGTGGACAGCTGGAGAGGGTACGGCGCGGGATTGGGGTGCAGCTTCACCGGCGCCAGCGAGTGCGTCATCAGCCCGTGCTGCAGCGGCAGCGAGCCCTGCCCGCTACCCACCGAAGACACGATCATGCTGCTTGATATCGGCGTCTACAAATAAAAACACTACGTCACAAACGTCATCAATCACAAATTTATTTATCACTTTCGACAAGAATAACACCACTCACGCGCAAAGTATTCAGCAGCACATTGTGCTGCGAAGCGGTCGGAGCTAGATTGTTGCAGGCGGGAGCGCTGCTCGATTTAAGTAATCTTTTTTTCAAAATCTCACTTTTCGAATCGTCAAAGTTTTGAAGTGGATTACACTGCTGTCTCTCCATTTCTCGGCATCGAGATTGTTTGCGAACGCATTACAGACGTTCGGCTATCTTTTACGATTCATTATTGACGACCTGCAACGTACATAAAAATAAAATATTGTTAGGTGAAAAATCATCTCGACGCTCCACCGACTTCGAAGGCTAAAAACGTGTGACGACAAAGTTATTTGTGAAAATTGGTAAAGTAAAATATGCACAATAAAATAAATAAACACCAACAACTTCTTACACTTTATTCGTAAACACGAATTTTTCTTTCGGGAGTATCGCACTATATCAATTATTGTGCAGCTACTTTTGCAGATCCACAACCTTCCTCAGAAAAGTTCAGCAAATATTGAAGCGACAGTTTGTTACTCAATGATAAATCTTGCAATATAAAGACTACAATTATTAGGATTATTCTAACTATTACAACATCATTATCGTATTGAAAACAATTAAATATAAATAAATAATGTAGAACGAAGCGACGATATTTACCTGCCTGGCACACAACTGGTGAGAAGTAATATTTCTGACAACATAGCCAAAATTACTAAATTCGTTAGGTTGGTATTTGCGAAATATTCCACCAATAACAAGGAGGCATTTCCATGACGAAGCTTTCGCGCCCGATTGTTCTAAAAAAAAATCAACAGATTATCGAACATTCACTCGATAGGTATTATCATAAAAAAATAAACGTAATCATATTTTAATGAATATACGACAATTTGAAGTAATCGTATCTTAACAGGCACGTTGTTGTAGTAATTGGTGTTAAATTTTGTAAATAAATAAAATAATATATAACCGAAAGTTCGTTTCAATGTTGTTGCTATGCTATTTATAGACTTAAAGTATTGAAAAATATTCTGTTGAAGTTTAAACTGTAACTTTACTTTAATTGATACAAAAAACTTAAAACATTATTGTCAACAATTAGATGTAAATACAATTTCCTCAAAATTTTAATTAACAATTTTGGTACATCAATGACCGGATATCCGATTTCCACCATGCCTTTCCTTTTCCCGCTGTAGTAGGTGAAAATAAAAAGAAGAAAGAAAAGTTCTTGTTAAATTTAGCTTTTTTGCAATATTATGTTTCTGATAAGCGGATTCATAGATTGATGCAAACTTTTTTAATGTAAATGTTTTTATTGTAAAATTAAATTTTGCTTAAATACAGAGCAGTTTGAGTAATGTTTTAAAACGCCTTGCGTTGAAAGCAATCACCGCATCAACCATATCGTCCTCCACCAGTTGCTTAAACAGCTGTGCAGTTGAATGTCAAAATTGTCAGAAATGTCAACTGCGTTGTTTGCGTTTTTCTGCGATATATTTTTGTAATGAGGAAAATAGTTTTCGTTACAGTTAAATGAAATACATATATATGTTCCGTGCATGTTAAAACAAAAATACATATTATAAATCTGGTGCTAAAAGAAGTAAAACTTTCTAATAGCCCCAAGGAATACCGTGACATCATTTGTGAGTGCAATATTATTTCTACATAGCAAAGACTAATACTTGTTCAACTATCTAGCTTACCTTTGCAATATCCTCGTAAATGGCTGAACTCTATTAATTTTCTATTCTACATTTGATGTTAGAATTGTGATAGTATTGGTCTATTGGTAATTATTATTTGTATATGCATAATTCAAATTCATATAATCTTCTTACTTAATGTTTTTATTGCCCTTTTTGCTTGAATATGTGCATCAAATAATTGTTAATTGAGTTTTTACCACTTTACGATATTTACGAGTCCAAGAGGTATTAATTATTTTAGGTAAACAAGGTTTATATTTGATGGATTTTAATAATTTATTATATGATATAGGTGCTGTTGTTGTAATCAATTATTATTGGAAATTAGCATGATATTTGATCATGATCATCATTGTATTTAGAATGTTACTATAATTATGTTTTATATTAATCAAATTTTACTGTTAAACTGTTATTATATTTGTGCGGAAAAATAAAATTTATCTTTAAAATTGTGTTATTAACTGAAAAACCAAAATTTGACAGTGATTCAGGGAAAAATCATGTTGTTCCTTTCTAATGTATGGCACTATCCCTTTCAGCTATTTAGGGTTGTCTAAATTCAAGTCATTATCTTATCTGTGGTCATGCACACAAAGGGACGTCAAGTTGTGCCAACCCAAAAAATTGCTCGGAGCAATACGAAAGAGTACGGAACCCTCGGTGGGCGAGTCCGATTCGCACTTGTCCGGTTTTTTTTAAGTAGAGATGAAGGTCAGCCCTAGTATAATATTTGTTTGTTTGTAGCTCTAACAGGTGGCGGTTAGAGAGAGAAGATGAGCAGCCAGCACCAGTACATGACTGTGAACAACACACCCAGCACGCGGGTTGGGGACATTGAACATATCAGTAAGAACATATTATATATGATTACTACAATAGTTATTAATGAAATAAAACAACTAGTGTGTGAAAGGGTGATGTGAGTGACTGAGTATGTAGAACAGTATGATATAAACCATTTAAATTGTTTTATTTCACTAATTTCTATCAAGTTAACTACATTTTTTTCGATTAAAGGGAAAATGGAAAATTCACTGTTTTTGGCAAGACTCGAACTTGTGATTTTCTGGTACACAATTTTTCTTTTGCATTTTAAAAATTGCTCCATGATCTATTCCTTGGTTGTTCCATTTTGAAAAGTGCTAAATAACTGCTGTGATATTAAAATAAATAATAATAATAAGCTGATGATACAAAATATTTTTTTTTTTATCAAATCAGTAATAATAATACCACAACTTTTATGACGTGAATGTCTTATGCCAGATTTTAACACCCCATTTTGACCACTAACCATTGGTACTTTTAGGTCACCTCTCCGAACACATTGGCTCACTATGCCTCTCCTCCGAATACTCCGATGTGACCCTGATTGTGGAAGGTCAGAGGATCCCCGCCCATAAGGTCATCCTGGCTGCCAGCAGCGACTACTTCCGAGCCCTGCTGTACGGCGGCATGAGGGAGGCCAACCAGGTACACTGAGCCACCGTACACACTATCCTCAAGGTTTAAAAATATGCATTATGGCACAGAATAAATAATAGTACTAGGTACAGAAGGTTCACTCTGTAACAAAACGCGTCTATTACGACAGATATGACCGCGAGCAGGCGTCCGTTCCGTAGCGGTGCGCGGCAACTACTATGGCTAGATACCAAAATTGGTGTGGGCCACATGTACTTGTAGCGACGCGAAGAAATCGCGGAGTGAACCACGCCTGGTTATGGTCATGTAACTTGACAAATATTCTCCTCATGTTCAAATACAAATTTCAAATACTTACCTATGCATTATTTTTCAGGCCGAGGTAGAGCTACAAGCACCACTTCAGGCCTTTAAGGCACTACTACGCTATGTCTACTCAGGTTAGTGAATGGTATTAAAATGTTATTATTAATAATAGTTCGGCCCAAATAGAAACTTTGCGAAACACATTTATTTTGATGCCTCTAACTACTTAACCTGCAGGAATATCTTTCCCATTTTCAGACTTAAATATACCGGTTTTATTAGCTCTTTAAAGGTACAATTTACACCCACGGGGTCGTTCACCTAACGCAGTCTTCGAACCAAAGTATGGGGTTCATTCTTTTTCCGATAAGTTTAAGGACTTATGACGAATGACGATTTCATATTTCTTATTACCTTATTCTATTTCAGGCCACATGGGACTCTCAAACCTCCGTGAAGACACAGTGCTCGACATGTTAGGACTGGCCCACCAGTTCGACTTCCAGGAGCTAGAGGCCGCCATATCAGACTACTTGCGACAGGTGTTAGCCCTGCGCAACGTGTGCTCCGTACTGGATGCCGCCAGGTAGGTAGAGGTAGACTCCTAAACTGACTTCCGTGGACGACGCAAAAGTTGTTTGCTACTTTGCATCAATGAGCACTTACTTGAGCGGGTCAGATAAAAATGAAATTTTTGAAGGTTGAATTGAGTTATCTAAATTAGCCGTGTCTAACAATAAATCTGACAATAAATGATTACTTACTTACTTTAAAAGCTGCTCGAGCACTGGTGGGTTAGCGGAAATGCGCGAGGCTCGTACCAATGATTTTTCCCCGAATTTTCGTACAAAATAAATAAATAAATCATCGCGAGGAAAACTGCATTCATCAACACATGGAAACATAAACACATGGATAGGTAAAAAATCCAATAACATAGATAAAACAATAATACAATATTTGGGCAGAAACAATGATATATATTCGATATGTAATAATTTCACTAAAACCTTCACACAAGAAATAGAAAATATTAAGCACCAATGCGATGTAACTTTTTTGAACAGGGCTGAGTATGTCAATGACTGTACACTATCCTTTAGATTTAAAAAAATATCACATAAAGAAATAGAGAAAATCATAGATTGCCTGTCAATGGAAAAGTCGCCCGGATACGATGAGATTAGAGTGCAAGATATTAAATTTGTCAAGGAAAAAATTAGCCCAATTCTAGCTAGATTCATTAACTTGTGTGTCGAAAGGTCATCGTACCCGGATGACTTAAAATACTCGATCATTAGACCTATATACAAAAGCGGTTGTCATATGAATTACTCTAATTACAGGCCAATTGCGATATTATCTGTTATAAATAAAATTGTCGAAAAAACTATCCTCACGCAAATAACGGAGTACCTAGAACAATATAACATACTATCAATAAATCAGCACGGCTTTAGGAAACATAAAAGTACTGCTACAGCATTAGCGCAATTTTCAGACGATATATGTCATAAGTCAAACGAAAAAAATCACGTAGTTGCCATTTTTATTGATTTAAAAAAAGCTTTTGACACACTCGAACACAGTGTGCTTTTAAAAGCTATGTTCGAGTGTGGCATTCGCGGCTTGGTTAACGACTGGTTTAAACAATACCTAACTAACCGCAAAATGATAACTGAGATCTTAAAGGTGCGCGGCGACGAAGCGCTGATAACAGGCGGCGTGCCAACCGGTTCTGTATATGGGCCAATAGGCTATATAATGCACGTAAACAGTATTGGTAGTATAGTAGAAAATTGTAGTATGTATATGTATGCAGACGATATGTGTATATTTTACGCAGACAAAGATCAGCAAAAAATAGAACAGTGTATACAATCGGATTTAGAAAACATAATAAAATGGTCACATGACAACGGTATCATTATAAATATGTCTAAAACAAAAGCTATGCACATATCGTCTACACATTATCAGAAAAAATGTAAACATTATAATATTATAGGGCACACATACGACTGCTTACATAAACTAAAAGACAACTGTAACTGTAACATAATTGAGTTTGTTGAATCATATAAATATTTAGGGTTAATAATAGACAGGACATTTAACTGGAAATTACAAGTACAAGCATTATGTAACAAATTGAGATATATTTACGTAACTTTCCAACAACTTAAAAAATATGTAAATCGTAAAACCATGCGAACACTTTACTTTGCCCTAGTGGAATCACACATAGATTATGGATTAATAGCATATGGTCGTACATTTAAAACACAACTAGATATGATTAGAAAGCTACAGATTCGGTATTTAAAATTATTAGTTAATCCTAAACAGAAAAAAACTTGTAACAAAGATTATGATCAGCTGTTTAGATTGTGTAATATTCTACCCGTAAATGAAAAATTTAAGTTATTTGTAGCATCTCATAATTATAGTACAAAGTCATTTCCATGTAAAACACAGAATAAAGATAAAGTGACAAGAAGAAAACCTAAACTATTCTTAGAAAATTTTACTCCCATTAATTACTATGGAGAGCGGACGTTTCAATATTTGGTACCTAAAATATTTAATGCACTTCCAGAAAAACTATTTGCTAAAGAGATAAGCCCACATACCTTTAGAACAAGTGTTAAGAAATATTTAATAGATATTTGCCCACAGGAACAGTAGAGAGGGGTCAACTTATTATGGAAACTTATAAAAGTGGACCCGTCTTTGCTGGCCCTGAAGGCCTATAATAGAATAACTAGATTTAAATTTGCATGCTTAGTTATTAAGTTAAAATAATACAGCATGTTTATAAATATTTAACTGACACAAACATGTATATCAAGAGCTTTACTAACTGCCATCAAACTGTTTTGCAGTTTGGCAGTCCTATTTCAATGTAAAACATTTGTACTGTGTCTTATGAAAATAAATAAATAATAATAAATAAATAATAATAATCAGCGAAGAAATTCAAACTAGGTAGTTATTGTTGTATAATTATTTATTTTCTAATATTGTATCGTGTGTCTGGATACCCTTGTGGTATATTCTGTATAAACACTGATTTTGATGTTGATTGTTTAATTTTCTTCAACAGTTACTCTATACTTCACGCCCGTCTGTAAGTTCTGTTTACTAACAAAATGTGCCATTTTCAACCAAAATGTCGATTGTTAATAAGGCGCTATTTCCGTATAGGCTTCATTTGAAATCAACCTTATCTACAACCGACAATGTGCCTTTACCTTTTGGTTGAAAACGTCACAAAATATTGAAATTATTTTTCCTGGTGCAGACTCTACGGCCTTGACGCGTTAATGGACTACTGTTACAACTTCTTAGACAGAAATGCCACAGAGGTCCTTCAACATGACTCCTTCTTACAGTTATCTGTTGTAAGTATTCATATTTTTTCTGTCAAAAACTTCATTTTGATAAGACCTTTTATCGCCAACTGTACTTTTTTCAAACAGTTAATTAGATTAGAGGAACAACGAACAACATTGGAGTGACTATTACTAGCCCTAACTCTTTTTTAACAATTTCTAAGTTCTAACATACCAACACTGCTATATGTTTTTCTTCTTCTACCTAGCGTTTTCCCGGCCTTTGCCAGGGTCCTCTTTCCTACTTGCTTTGCTTTTTGTTTTTGTTAACCAAAATTGACCTTTATGAGTTTTATGACTTATTGTAATGTTAGCATTATTGTCTTAGGTTAGTATTCCACCTGTTCAATTTCTTGGTCCAATGTGCATTGCGTCTCACTCTCTCACTAAGCAAAATGTGAGGACTGCAAGATTATGGCATAATATATTATTTATAAACAGGAGGCACTACAAGGTCTTCTAGAGCGAGACTCATTCTTCGCACCCGAGGTGGACATCTTCAAGGCGGTCTGCAAGTGGTTCGAGGCCAACCAGCAATGGGTCAAGTCTGAGAGTGGACAGGCACAAGTGGTAATAAAAAAAATACTTGCCATATTACTTCCCAAAATTAGACTGCCAGATGCCGCGTACCTCCCTTGCGAGACAACCTTGCAGTGGTCCCTATGTATACTCCAATGGCAAATTTTTGTCAGCACAATCACAGAATAAATAATAGTACTAGGTACAGAAGGTTCACTCTCTAACAAAACGGGTCTATTACGACTGATATGACCGCAAGGTGGCGCAAGCGCGAGCAGGCGTCCGTTCCGTAGCGGTGCGCGGCAACTACTAGTGCTAGACACCAAAATTGGCGTGGGCCGCATGTACTTGTAGCAACGCAACGAAATCGCGGAGTGATCCACGCCTGGTACAATGCACATTTTTCGCATTTTTTCCCTTACCTTATTTGGTTTTTGTTTGAAATATGCGACACATGTAAACTTTTAATTGCGTTGACTTTGTAATTTAAACTCTCCTCGAGGATATTATATTCATATTCGAAAAATGAACATTCTAAATTAGTTTCTATTCCCAACAGGAGAAGATCCTAAAATGCGTGCGTCTTACGCTCATGAGTCTTGAAGAACTACTGCGAGTTGTTCGACCATTTGCGCCCGTAACCCCCGACATGTTGCTTGACGCCATACACGATAAGACTCGAACCCGCAGCACAGACCTACGTCACCGTGGATTATTACGTAAGTCCTTATATAAGGCCTAACTGCCCTAACTTCAGTCGGTAAGAAATGTCTTTTTCTCAAAAATGGACGGCAAAGTCGACTTTGCCGTTTAAAAAATAGGTTGCGAAGCGCGTAGTTTATGGTCAGTCAAAAATTAAAAAGTTAAAAACATTGCAGTCTCGATTTTGGGACTGCAATGTTGCATACAAATTCCATTATTTGTCGAGTTCCAAACTTTTTAAAATTTGAAATGGCCATATCAAATGAAGGCACAGGCCCATTAAACAGCCAAACAGATGATTAGTACCGCGACTATTTAGCTGTCTCAAATAGGTTGGCGTATTTTCGGCAGAAAAATACACTTCTATTTTTTTATTAAAAAAATAAAAAGGCGGCAAAGCTAATTTTTTCAATTGTTTCTACTTTTTTCTGTGAAAATATATACGTAAGAAAGTTGCTTTTGTAAAATATTTCTATGGTATTTATATTTCTTGCACCATTTTTGAGAAAAGCACTATATATGACTCGGCTGGAAGGCTACTTGCTGGCTTCGGATTCAATTAAACGGACTCCCAAGGTCGTCCGTTTAAAACGAATCCTCAGCCTGCAAGTAGCTACTTCCGAGCCTCGACAATAATGTACTATTTTCTACATGTATTTGGGTGGGCACCGATCTTTAGTCCACCGACGGACCGGCAGCTGACTTTCACGAGGTTTCATTATACCTACATCTCGGTTAGCCACCTCCCGCGTTTTATCAAGAACGTTATTATACAAATCTATTGCTGACTTACGGTCCAAAAGTTCACTAATGTACTTAGATTGGCCTACGGTAAGGTAGGATGTTTCAATTTTGTTTTTCTTACAGTTCCCGAAGAAAACGTGGCAACACTAAAACGAGGGGCTCGCGTCATCGCCGGCGACATGCGCTCAGCGCTCCTAGATGGCGATTGCGAAAACTACGATATGGAGCGAGGATACACCCGACATACTATCAGCGATGACCCCAACAACCCGGGGATACTAGTTCGACTCCCGGCCCCGACCATCCTGAACCATTTGAGGCTGTTGCTGTGGGACAGAGATAACAGGTCTGTTCTCCCATACGCTCTGGGATCTAGCCAAGTTACAATTTATTATATGAAATGCCAAAAAAACGTAAATATCATCTACATGATGCATCTTTCATCTCGTATAGGTATTCCGATATATTTTTACTTTTCGATTGGCATTTGTCGATATGTACGCTTATCCTCGCTACCGGCAGCTAGATCAGTGGTCTCCAACCTTTTTTTGTAGAGCCACTATTATTTACAAAATGTTTTCATCAACTTCAATGGATTAAGGGCCAGTTGCACCAACCACATTTGACAGACTGATCAACGTCAGCCGGCGCGCCCCGGCACTTTACTATGAAACTTTCCATACATAAAAATTTAGCGAACTCTTTAACGATACGAACAGTTTGGTGCAACCGACCCTAAGACCATAAAAGTTTATCAGCTAGTTACTTTTGAGACCCTGTACTGACTGATTAAACGCACGGAGCCATTGACTTAACATGGTCATGCATTAGTAAAATCTCACTCACTTATCTACAATCTTCTGGAAGAACGTATAAAATATGGTGCATGTGACAGTTTACTTCAACAGTAAATTTGTCTAACAATCTCTTATTTTTCGCAGATCATACGCATACTTCATAGAAGTATCAGTGGACCAGAAAGACTGGGTGCGAGTGATCGAGCACAGCAAGTACTACTGTCGCTCGTGGCAGAACCTGTACTTCCCGGCCAGAGTGGTCCAGTATATCAAGATAGTGGGCACCAGCAATACTGTCAACAAGGTAGGTTAGGTAGTAGAGAGACTGGGTGCGAGTGATCGAGCACAGCAAGTACTACTGTCGCTCGTGGCAGAACCTGTACTTCCCGGCCAGGGTGGTCCAGTATATCAAGATAGTGGGCACCAGCAATACTGTCAACAAGGTAGGTTAGGTAGTAGAGAGACTGGGTGCGAGTGATCGAGCACAGCAAGTACTACTGTCGCTCGTGGCAGAACCTGTACTTCCCGGCCAGGGTGGTCCAGTATATCAAGATAGTGGGCACCAGCAATACTGTCAACAAGGTAGGTTAGGTAGTAGAGAGACTGGGTGCGAGTGATCGAGCACAGCAAGTACTACTGTCGCTCGTGGCAGAACCTGTACTTCCCGGCCAGAGTGGTCCAGTATATCAAGATAGTGGGCACCAGCAATACTGCCAACAAGGTAGGTTTATATTGAAATAAGAGTACCTTGGAGTATTGGTTTATATCCTACCGGCTGCGCCACTGCCACGCAGAAATCTTTTATGAGGAGTTAAATATTCGTGTTAAACTGAGATTAGAATTTGTTGTTACAAAATATCAAGAAGTAAGTATGCAAGTAAATAAGAAAATTTAGTGTTCTCAATAGAAAAAGAGTCAATTTTTTCATCTTAAAATGTTTATTTGATCAGTTTTTGAGGTTCCTGTGTAGTAGAAATTTGAACATCTTCCTTAATTTTCAAAATTCAAAACTCTATTATCTTTTATTGTTGTAGAATCGCCTAGCGTTTTTTTTTAAATCTAAATAGGGTATTTCCCTACTAGTCAAATCAGTTTCTTTTTAGAACTGGCAAAACGATTTGCTAATATGGAATTTATATGAAAACTAATATAGTGACGTCGCGGTCTAGGTCTACTCACCTCCTTATTATATTTCTATCCGCTTTATTCAATAGTAATTGTGTTTAAAAATAACTGCTATCTATGTTTTTCTAATAATGATCTCATGCTTTAATTCGTGCAGGGTGTGGAATGATTTATTTTAAATACAAGAAACATCCATGTGGCTCACTTTGAAACCTCACTTTCATTTTAAAAAGAAACACCAAGGTAGAGACAAAGTGATTATTGCATGTTTTTTTTTTTCAGGTTTTCCACGCAGTGGCCCTAGAAGCAATGCACACAGCGCGCGTGCCTCCTTTAAGTAACGGCCTCGTGCGGCCTCTACACAACGTGGCTACTGTCGAGCTATCCGCCGTCGTCATTGAGGGCATCAGGTCAGTCGGTTACTATCATCATTTATAACTTAGGCACATGTATAGATAGACGATACCGAACGTGATTTTACATGGAACTACCCACATATCAAAAAATTCTTCTTCCGCTAAAGGAGAAAACAAGTGCCAAGAAGACGTATCGTAGACAAGGTCACTACCAAAAAGGCAAGGCAGCCGCTTTTCGCACGCAACCACAATAAATAATAGTACTAGGTACAGAAGGTCACTCTCTACCAAAACGCGTCTACTACGACAGATGACTGCTAGGTGGCGCAAGCGCGAGCAGGCGTCCGTTCCGCAGCGCTGCGCAACTATACTATGGCCTGTATTGGACAGGTGGCATACCACCCTAAAATGATTGATATTACTTGGTCCTAAATGTATGTTTTGTTCATCAATGTTGTCTTTTTAGAGGTTCATTTCTAATTAATTTAATTGAGGTTTTACTTACAAAAGCTTTTTGTTTCCCAGCCGTTCCCGCAACGCGCTCCTAAACGGCGACACGGAGCACTACGACTGGGAGCAGGGCTACACGTGCCACCAGCTCGGCTCCGGCGCCATCGTAGTCCAGCTGGCGCAGCCCTACCTGCTCTCCTCCATCCGCCTGCTGCTGTGGGACTGCGACTACCGCCACTACTCGTACTACGTGGAGACCAGCGTCAACTACTGGGACTGGGAGACCGTCTGTGACCGCACCAGAGACGCCGCTAGGTATGATGTTATACCAAACTTGTGAGAAACGAGCATTCAGCTCATCTGGTAGTAAGTGGACACCGTTTTATCTATACCTACATATATTGTAACTTGAAAATTGTCATGTGCGCGTTCTCGACCCTTTTGACAACTTGTACCTACACTCATTGAAATACACATATAAAACTAAAATGACATTTTTGTTAGCCATTTTACTAGGAGATCATCTTGCTTTTGTTTGTACAAATTTTTATTAAAATTACAGACCGGTGAGACAAGTTGAACCGATCCTGTTCTAAGTATGCATTGAATAGTTCGATCTATAAGTATATTAATTTATTATAGATCGTGGCAGGTGATCTACTTCTCTCCGCGTCCAGTATCCATTATTCGCGTCGTCGGAACCAACAATTCAGTTAACGAGGTACTTATTTATGTGTTTATTACTGTGTTTTGACTAACTGACTTCTAGATTTCTTTCTTTAGGAGGTTCTCAATTCTATTTTTTCCCCAATTTCAACGGCTGAGTGAGATCTTAAGGTCAACTAGAGGTGCAAATCAAATGAAACCAAAATAAACACAATTTTAAAGTTCGAACAGGAGGAGGATTGGCCTGGAGATTAATGGTGTTATTTATTAATGCGTAAAGTATTTTTTCACCTCAGCAGTTCGAACAAGGGTACTTTGCTCACTGAGTGTGTCTCACATTCAAGTGACCTTTATAGTCTAATGTCATTTCAACATGCGGGGTCTAATACAAGTTCGATATACTTGGGTTCTATTATCTCTGTCCCTCTAGGTATGTTCTCACTGCTTAGGGTGAAAAATTTTGTGTACTACACGACATCAAAGTTATTTACATCTCGTGCGCTTTTGAATCCCTTACTACGCTCAAGATTCTAAATTAGATTCACTCGCTACGCTCGTGAATCTATTATAGAATCTTTCGCTTGCACGGGACTCAAAATAAGCACTCGAAGAAATATCAAACTTTGATCTCTTGTTGTACAAATAACTATTGTTTAGAGTAAACTACTAGTTTTATATGCAATAATGGCTTATTTCGAAGGTATTTCACATGGTGCACTTGGAGTGCCCGGCGCAAGTGGAGGAGGCGTCCGGTGACCCGGCCGCCAAGAAACCCCGCGCCGACAGTCAGACACCTACGCCTGCCGGTAACAACAGTAATGCCGTCGCTGGTAAGTTTAAATTGTCTTTACAAAGCAAATTGGAACTTTATTGTGACAATTTGTTATCCTTTGAAATTTGTGTGAAATAAAAATTTCATTAATAATTTATTGCGATCGGATCACACCTAGATAAAGTCCATCTAAGCTAATTTTGTACCGATTTGTATAGTATAAAGTGAGCAAATCTCATTATAAACGT
The DNA here is from genome assembly GCF_910591565.1 of Cydia splendana. NCBI lineage: Eukaryota > Metazoa > Arthropoda > Insecta > Lepidoptera > Tortricidae > Cydia > Cydia splendana. The sequence goes on along the minus strand of NC_085967.1, from coordinate 1,166,470 downwards.
CGTATTTTTATAGGAATTTGACATTAATGATGATATTGCTACATTTTGTCATCGCAAATGCCGTGTAGATGCAGAGTTGTTTTGGCCGTTATCTAGACGGCCGGTGCGGCGTGTGGTAATGGGCCTTGACTGTTTTTAATGCCCAGTGCAGTAAATATGACTTGAGCCTTATTTCCGTGGCTGTTTGTGCGGATTATCTTGTTACTTGTTTCCGTTAGTTTCAAGCTGTTAAAGATAAGTTCTTAATGATCATTCGGACATCCTAGAAAACACAGTATACACAATTACACACAATGTCCTAAACTGTGTCCATTCCATGTTCAGCCGCCCCCGCAGCCGCCGTCCCCCGCGCCGCGTCCCCCCCGCCCTCCCCGCCCGCCCCGCCCGCGCCCGAGCAGCCCCTCCCGCCCGCCGAGACCGCCACCGAGGCCGAGGAGCGCTACGACGACGAATGAACACCACGGGTATGGAACGATTCACAACAAACATGTTATGTTTGAGTTTACAAGTGAGCGCACTGAATACAACGAAACAATGAAAAATCTTGGACCGATGGTTGTGGAGCTCTGGCTGGCAGGGCTAAATTTCTCTATACATAATCAGAAGTACAAAACCAGATTTTGTTGAGATATATTAGTCTCTATGTACCTTTAAATATCTGAAAGGTCTAACACAGGTGATTAACTGATTTTGCGTAATGTTGAATTTATAACAGAAAATTTACCTTGATCTTTCCTGTGTTAGATAACTATATTATATACGAAGAATACGGGGATAGAGACAGTTTCGCTATTTAAATTGTATTCTTTAGCAGCATTAAAAATATATTTTTACGATCAAAAAGATATCAAGCCAGAGGTTTACAACCTTCGATCCTATTTGATTCAATTTACGTAATAAGCATATCAAAAGCGCACTAAAAATTGTAAAGGTCCTGAAATGTGAAAATATGTTATAGTATAACTCACATTTAAAATTTCCAACGGATTGTAGAGATTATCGTGTTGCACTAAAGACCCTTCCTATAATATTTTATAGCTAGCGTAAGACTCGCTTTAAGAGCTTTATACCATTATAGCTAAGTAATGGCAGGAGTTCCCAACCCTTAGGATGACCCTCCACTTTTAAAGATAACAGTACCGAAACTACAAGAAAACAAAATGGATTACTTATAAAGAATAAAGAGACATGAAAACGCAACGCAAAAAGATTGGGCAACCCTGTTTTACAGATATCACTCTAGACAAATACTTGGAAATCACTTCGATAAATCATGAACATGTATTTTGATAATCATGCAATATCGAGAAACTATTTTTTATAATGTAAATTAATTATGTTGAAATGAAATTAAATGGTATCAATCGATTCCACTCATTTGAATGAAAAATCATTTGTATGTCAATCTCTTTCTACAGTGTGATTCTCTTGGAAGTAGCTTGAACGTTGTATACCCATGAGAACAGCTGCTGGAGCTACTTTTAAGAGAATTACTTCGTACAAAAAGATACGAAACATAAACCTGCTGCTTAAATCTTTGGTCTCATACAAACATTTGATCCTTACAAAAAATACAATCGGTTGATACCATAATAAAATTGACATTGTACGTACGGTCAAGGAATTTAATGTAAGTACCATTACGTACCTTATCGCAGTACAATAGTATGAGCTCCCTAGCGACCTCCATATGTATTGTCACTGTGACAAGGTAAGAAATGGTACTGAAATTAAATTCCTTGACTGTACTAATTGCAAATTGAAAAAGCCTCTGTTGATTAGTAGTAATATGTCATCATCCATCCTTTTCTAACCCGCAAGGCTGGTTAGTGTGATAGAGATACATGCTGACGTATGCGATTCATGTGAAGATAATCGCTAAGTGATTTTAAATTCTATACCGTAGGGATAGAGTTCATAATCGAGTTGGAATGGTCCCCTGACTAAAGATTGTAGGCAGCTTTTTATAACAGTCACATAAATGATTTGAAAAACAAGAATACAACTGAAATATCACGAATAAAATAAAATTAAGTATAAACTTACTAGACTCAACATATGGGGCGATGGCGCTTACGCCGCACAGCGTCGCGCGGCATTGTATTTATATCGGAGCATCGTTAATAATGGCGTAAGCGCCATCGACAATAAGGTCCCGTTTCATAGATAACGTCACATATATAGTATCATCAAATAAATTATGGTGTAACACAAGTATAGTATAAGGATAAGCCAAATTAACTGTCACATTTTTTACATATTTTTCTTAAACATCGTACAAACTGCTGGGTGCCTAGCCAAGTTGACAAACGTTTGCGCTACGATAACGAAACGCTTTGTGTCTCTCTATCACTCTTCCATATTAGTGCGACAGTGACAGTTGCGTTTCGTTCGCTACGGAGCGTAAACGATTGGCATGTCGGCTACGCACCCTGACTTCCGTACATTTCAAAATTTCACTCTTGCGTGCGTGTTTTATTAAAAAAAATGTATGTAGGATAATTCGCCAGTAACTGGCCGCCCTTAACTAAAAATGAATTCTATTCACCTATAAACAGAATTCATTTTAGTATAAGGTTTCAATAACTGACCAGCTTTCAATAACTGGCCACCTTGAATATGCCCACCTTGAAGGTGAATAGAATTCATTTTAGGTTTGGGGTGGCCAGTTACTAAAAGTAGCCAATTACCGGCTAATTATCCTACTGGCACATTGTTAAATCGATGTTAGTGTGAATCGCATAACCCACTGTTTTGATTGTGGAATTGTCAATCGTTCAGATTGGACGTAGTTCGTGATAATGTTGATATACCTAAGTTATTCCATGTTAGAGTAGTTACGACCGTCAATTTAGTTATTTAGTCCTTAAGATGTTTTCTAGTCTTTATCTCTTGGCTGGCTTCGGTTGATTATATTTGCTCATTTGGATGGTTTGTTTGGCATTAATCTTTGGAACAAAATCTTTTGTACCGTCACGCTGCGCGATTGTTACGCCATTTAGGGTCCTAGCTAGATTGGTTGTTCCATACTTACACTGTGGAATGTCCAATTTAGCTAGAACCCTAAATTAGGTAACAATCACGGAGCGTGACTGTACTATTAATAGCAACAGACTTGGCTAAATGTTTATAGACCTTAAAGCTGCCTTTCCACTGAGGACTTGAGGAGGAGATGAGCGAAGGTGAGAGGAGACTTGGGGGGATTAACCAATAGCATTGGTTGTCTTCTCCGCTCCGCTGGATTACAATTACAACCAATGCAACAACCAACAACCGCAGCAGCTGTCTGCCAGCTGTTGGTTGGTCGATTCCCGCACATCTCCGCTTCAGTGAAAAGGCAGCTTAACTCGTTGCAATGTTTACAAAATAGTCCGTCAACTGAGTTGACGATGGTACATCGGATCTCGAACTTTATTACAATGAGGTAAGGTCTTCATTTCTAGCAATGCCGCCTTTCAGATGCCTGTTTGTGAAATATAAAAGGATAAAAAAATAATGCAAATAATCATAATTCTATATCGCAGGCATGCCTGAAAAAAAACCATCGGAAAAAATTTGGTATTTCCTGTGGTGTCTCACATATAATTGTATCTGTAACCTAGTGCTTTAACTTTTCCTTAGACATTTCCCAAAACTTATTCCTTAATGTTGTATCGTTTTACTCTAAGTCTTTAGTTATAATTGAAGACCACATCTGTTGGATTTTATATCCTATGCGTTTTAAGTTAAGGTGGAATATTCTTTGAATAAATTTATTGGTGGTCTTCGTTTAAAATGGATTATCGTGTCGTCTTTATAATAGGGATGATGACACATGTTGAATTTTATAACAAAACCTAGTAAAATAGATAGCAAAGTCACTTATCGTTTTGTTAGGGGCGTTTCGCGAGTGAAGTACGATTGTCAGACTTTGACTATCATTTCTGACTTTTGTATTGCTTTATTGCAATGGGTACCATATAGACATTTGATCCTAAAAACAAACCTGATCGATTGATATCGTAAATGAAAATTTGTCATCTAGCCTATTATGTTAAATCTTATTTATCTGTTTTTAAGTAAGTACTAAACATTTATTGTAATATTGACTCCTGTTAACTCCCATCTTTAATTTTCTGATCCAAACCAAAATATTCCAATCGTTACTAAGCCACTTGTTTTTTTCTGTGAATACAAAATTATAAATATGTATAACGAACTCCAATCCAGCGAACATCTGCACTGTTCCCACAAGCTATCATCATAATGCGTTTTACTTATAAATAATCAGAAAGACAAACGCCAGGTCTTTATCCACATGGTTGTTTCCACCATTATGGTTTGAAAAACTGCTGAAACTCTAGTGGTAGTAAGGTTTATTTTGATTTGGATGCACATTTAGTTACAAATATCGTTTGTAATCTCAATCATGACGTAAATGTTAGAATCAGGTGATATATATTGCACAACGCGAAGGTGGATTTAATTTTTTTTAAACATTATGATATGACGATGATATATTATGAATTCGCTATCCTTTGCGGAAAATAGGAAAGTTTATTTTACTATTGTATTAGATTGGAGTGTTGGAACCTAAAGGCAAACTCCTTTATTACTAGCATTTTCTATTTACCATAGTGCATGTTAGTTACTACTGTTGTTCAATATTGGGGTTAGATTTGCTAATTTTCCGAGACAAGGATGTTGGAATAAGGATTGACGTATTATGTGATATTCAGGATTAACCTTTAAATTGTGTCTTTTGGTTTCAAATCTTGGTTGTGCTGTACAAACAGCAACACTACTAACTGTACATCGGTGGACCTTATTAAAAAGACATAAGGTCCATCGATGTACACAGTTAACAGTTTGGGCGATGGTATAGATAGAGCAGAAAAAAACTTAATAAATGAAAAAAGATCACTAAAAATTCAGTCAGAATCCTTATCATAGAGACAAGGTTAAATTAAGAATCCTGAATGTCGCATTACATAGGGACGTTAGACCTTAGCGCGTCACAGACGGAAAGCCCGTCTTTAACTGTGATAAAATTGGAACCAGTCGTGAAAAGCTGGGGTGGGTGTGGCTACATTCATTATCCTTTGTAGTTGTAAGGCAGAGATATAATATTGTAGAGCTTTTAATATGTTTTAATAAAAATTAAGTGATAACAGTGTTTCATTTATTGATTTTTAACCTTTTATGTGTGTGATGATCTAAAATCTTGGGTTAAAACCTTGGTTGTGTTGTGCTGTATTGTATAGACAAGAACAAAATCTTTCTGAAAAAAGTTCCAAAAATTGACAAAAACGATCAGGATCTCTCTTATACATACACAGATAAGAGGTTTATGTTGCTGAAATGAATTACGAAAAATAATGCTTACTTATGGTATAGTCTTTTATTTTCTTACTTAAGATATATTCAATTTAGAAATAAATCTATACTATCTTATATTTACAATGTACTTGTTTTCATATTGAACAAAATAGAGACATGGGTACATAAATATAAGCACTAAGTGACTTTGGGCCCTCTCTCAGTCATTATGGCCCTGGTTCTCCTAAGCATGTCACTGGCATCCACAATATCAGGATTATTCTCATCTGCATACTCATCCAGCCTTTTCCGCAGCAGTTGTTTCAAGTCTTGTATACTGTCACTGTTATTTAAAGCAGATATACCAATGACATCTTCAAATTCTATTATTTTCTCTGGCCTTATTTCTGTAGGCACAGACCCTATAGCTCTGTCTAAATTCTTAAGGGAATCCTTAACTTCTTCAAATATGGCTTCAGCACCCTCCAAGTCCATTTTATTAACAGCTAAGATGGCTGGCTTCTCTAACAACTCTGGGTCGTAAAGTTCCAACTCCTTGTTAAGCAGCAGCACAGTTTCAAGACATGTCCTTCTAGGATATTTGGGGCTAAGTTGGAAGCCTTGTACATCAGCTATGAAAAGTAGTAATTTTGTTCTTTCTACATGCTTTAAGAACTTGTGTCCAAGTCCTATATTGTTATGAGCTCCTTCAATAAGCCCTGGCAGGTCCGCTATGGAAATCTGTCTCAAATCTTCATATTGTATCACTCCTTTATTTGGTTTGATTGTTGTGAATGGATAGTTAGCTATCTTAGGTTTAGCTCTTGATATAGCTTTTAACAAGGAGCTTTTGCCAGCATTGGGGAACCCAACAAGTCCTATATCAGCAATTAATTTAAGATCTAATCTTATGTGATATATCTGACCGAAGTGTCCTAAGAAATTGTTCTGTGAGTTGCCTCCAGGGCCTCCTCTAGCAAGTATTATGGTTTCATCTTCCTTGTCAATGGAACCTAGGACCTTTCCATCCTCTCGGTAAATCGTTACGCCGAGGGGGATCTCAAGTTGGATGTCGGAGCCGGGATTGCCAACAATTTTCGTCTTCCTGCTGTCTTCTCCGTGCCCTGCGCTTATAGTTTTCATCCGGTACTTATTCGATATATTTAGTAGATTTGCCTTCTCTTTACCGATGCAGTAAACACAGCCACCCTGACCTCCGAGGCCCCCGAACTTAGGAAGGCCGGTGCCCCCAGTGCCGCCTTTCACATGAAGCCTTATAGAGTCGACGAATCGACTGCGGAGATAATTGCGTGGTCGTTTAATTTCCTTAGCCAATAATGGCCTAAGTATAAACACCATTTTAAATCTTATGCAAAATAAATAATCGTGCTTACATGAAGGTATTTTAGGTTATAATTTATTTACTTTTTTGACATTTGGAGGATATCATTGCCATTCTTAAATAATAAAAGCTATTTAAGACAGTAGAATTAGACGCCTGAATTTAGTCGTGCTGTATTGACTAAAATAAAATGTTGATATATGGGAACAATAAAATCAGCTGGCTTTGACATTTGTCAATGTCATATTTTGTGAGAGATTAGGAATACCATAATAAACAATAAAAATAAAAAGGTACATCAATAGCGGTGCCGGTGTAATAAAAAATCAGACAATGAAAACGTAACGTTATATAAATGAATTCTTTAGAAAATGAGGACTAAACTTACTCTACTAGTAATTTCATACATCTCTTTAAACGTCGGCTTAGTTCTGGCAAGCGACGGTGACCGCTCACCGTTTTACCAAACCTGTGTTAAAAGGTGCAAGAATACCAACTGTACACAAGGCAAGTTTGATTTTTAGGCCGCAATGTCTATGCGCTTTGCATTGAATACGATCTTCTAGTCTGTTGTAATAATAATCCTATATTTGCTGGATGTTGATGCATTTTCTTTATAGCAGGGAAAACCCAATCATTGAGCATTTTAAAAGTACTAGTTTCTCTCTATATACGTATCAACAAACTATAGAAAGACTGACATTAGTTTAAATACTTTAAATGTATGATTAGTAGTAATTTTAAATTTCAGATGATAATTTTACCCCTGAAGCCGCCAAGCTGCAGGGTTTCTGGAGCTGGTTGCTGCAGTGGGGTTGCCAGGATGAGTGCCGCTACCACTGCATGTGGCGGACGGTAGATGCATTTGTAGAGAGAGGCTATGACTACCCCAAATTTCATGGGAAAGTAAGTAGATTCATAAATAATTATTACTAGTACTATCCAAACATTAATATGTAAATGGATAGATTTTTTAATTCTATCCATTTACATATTAATGTAAATGGATACATTTGCAAGTAACAAATATATGTAACAAGCTAAGTCGATTTGTCTTTGCCTTAAGAAGATTGCGAAGGGTAGCAGATGAATCAACTGCTCTGATGGCTTACCACGGTTACGTCACGTCTGTTCTTCGTTATGGAATCATTATTTGGGGAAACTCTACAGCTGTTAATCAAGTATTTTTGACGCAAAAAAGTTGTGTATGTGCTGTGGGTGGAGTAGGGTCATTAGATTAGTGCAGACCTCTTTTTACAAAATTCAAACTTTTAACCTTGGCTAGCATTTATATTTATGAACAAGCAAATTTTGTGCGGAACAACCCTGAGCTATTTATAAAACCAACTCAAAACCCAAGGTTAAGGAATAGAGATATTAATAGGATAAATCAGCCACCATTTAATTCAGCCCAGTATAATAACAACTGCTACATGATGTCAGGAAAAGTTTATTATAATATTCCTCTAGATTTAAGACTGCTACCAGATAATCTATTTCAACGGAAACTCCGACATTGGCTAATTGATAAATGATTTTATAAACTCAATGATTTTTTTAATAATTTGCATACCTAGGTTAGAAATTGACATTGTAAAATTTGACTGTATATTCTGTGATTTTATTTTAATTATTTTAGCTGTAATTGTATTAGATAAATTTGAATTGGTTTATTTATTTCAAATTGTATATTTTAATTTGCATGCCACTAAAATGGTGAATTGTGCTGAGCCATATTATTTTAAGTCCATCACATTGTACCTGACCATGATTCTAGCAAATAAAAACTTTGAACTTTGAACTTAAAATAAAAAATGAGTAGTAGTAGTAGTAATCACTTTATTGTACACAACACAGGTTTACAAAAATAAATTACAGTACCTAATGGAAGTACAAAAGCGAACTTATCCCTTTAAGGGATCTAATTGAGAGGAAAACTCCTGGGTTTTCCAATTCAAGACACAGGGTTGTGATTTACTTTTGTGTTTTATATCAATTTTTATTTCTCTGTAGGTAGACTAACTACTCTGCTTTACAGTGGCCATTCACCCGACTACTAGGTGTGCAGGAGCCAGCCTCAGCATTCGCGTCCCTGCTAAACCTCGCTGGTCATCTATACATGCATTATGAGCTGGCAACACAGTTCTCAGTGAAGAGTACACCACTGCTGCCTTTCTGGCATGGGTTTGCCTTGGTGAGTATAATTATTGTGTCACATCAATTGCACCTTAATGCAATGGTATAAGGTTAAATTTTGAATACAAAATATAGATGACATTGTCACACTTTGTCATTGCAAATGGCTTGCAGAGTTAGCTTGGTCGGATTGAAGTATGTATACAATTATTCAAATATTAAAATGTTTAGGATCAAAGGTCTCCTGGGGAATGCTAGCCAACTGTAAGTAGTCTTTCTAAACCTCATCAGTCTCCCTAACCAACATTACCTTTCTTCTAGGTGTGCGAGAACGCGTGGTTGTGGTCAATAATCTTCCACACTCGCGACACGCTGTTCACAGAATTTATGGATTACGCGTGTGCCTTGTCTATGGTCATGGCGCTGTTGGCCGCCGCTGTCGTCAGGTGAGTTTGGGCACAGACAAACGAATACGACACGCATAATCGACGGTAACTGTTGTCGACCTAATATTAGACAAATCGATTTCTAAAACATCAGGTGCCTTGCTCCGCCATTTGCTTCAGCTGTAGAATGCAGTTAGAATTAAGTTCCATTTTACGGTGCCCTTTATATCGACGTAGGTTTCACTGCTTGTGGTCGCGGATAACGTTGTAACGTCGGAATCAATGCCAGACCGATATTATGTACAGTCGAGTTAACAAACATCTTTATAAGCCAACATTCCAAAAATATATTTACACGGCCTTATTGTCAGTGTCCGTTTTGGAACGCTGGCTTGTAATTGTAAACATGTTTGTGAACTCGATTGCATGTAAAAAAGAGTCGGACTCGCCCACCGAGGGTTCCGTACTTTTTAGTATTTGTTGTTATAGCGGCAACAGAAATACATCATCTGTGAAAATATCAACTGTCTAGCTATCACGGTTCGTGAGATACAGCCTGGTGACAGACGGACGGACGGACGGACAGCGGAGTCTTAGTAATAGGGTCCCGTTTTACCCTTTGGGTACGGAACCCTAAAAACGATTCGTATTCAAAACGCTGAAGAATGTTATCATCGTAATGATATCTGATTTCGTATTCCAGAGTGTTCCACGGCCGCAAGAAGCAGGGTCCGCTCACGTTACTGCTTATGCTGTTTTGCTATTACGCCATGCACGTGCGGTACCTCTACGCGGGCCGTATCGACTACAACTACAACATGCTAGTCAACGTTGTTTGTGGTGAGTTCATGATTTGTTCAAGCAAATATCCCTTTTCTAGGCCGCACTAATCTACAACGTTTTCCCAAAACATCCAAATACATACATATTAATCCAACTTTGATGATTCTTTTGAAGATATTTCCCGAAATTCAAATCAAATTTGTATGTTAGACCGGATTGCTAAGGTTGAAATTATATTGGCGAGTATGTGGTCGGTAAATCGTATTATACCTGGTAAAGGGTTAAAGAGTGATGACCGGGCCATAGTCTTGTTGTCAACATTTCAACTTACATAAGGTAAGATTTATGTATTACGATTCTTGAGATAAAGTCCACTGACAGACACAGGACAGAAAGGACAAACCGATGGACAGCGGAAGCTTAGTAATATGTGATATAAAATAGCTTTACCTTGCAAATGAAATGACGGCTTGAATCTTGAATGACAGGAAAAATTGTTGCTATATAACGACATTGATATAGAATAAAGAACTATAACGAGCTTGTGAAATGATTCGCTGGTCAGTCTAAAGTCGTAAATTTTACAGGTGTCTCAGGCGGCCTCCTCTGGACCCTCTGGGCGTGCATACAGCTACTCCGCGGTCGCCGGCACCCGCGCCTCATGCTGTTGTTCTCCGTGTGGTCGGGCGCCGCTTTGTGTCTGGAGTTATTGGAGTTCCCTCCCAAGGCTGGCTGGGACGCGCACGCTCTGTGGCACTTGGCTACGGCGCCGCTGCCTCTGCTATTCTACAGGTACGTCTGTCACTTGTGACTACAGTCCAAGGAGCTTACATTCGAACTGGATGTTTCATCGAGGCTATTTTGTTTAGGTTCGAAATATGATATTACTAGTGGCTCTGTGAGCTGTAGACCTCGCGAGCAGAGTTTAAAACTGAATAAATGTATGGTTCCGTTGTTTTGAAGAATTTAGAGAATCTAATTTGACCATAAAAACTTAACTATCAATTGCTTACAAAATTCGGGAATTGGTTTAGATATGCGACCTGTAGAGTAGAACATATGGACATACGAAACAATTTTTGGCTAACAGGCCAATTCAAACTTACACTGATATCAGAAAGACATCTATCTAACTGATGTCATTTAGTTATCGTGCATTTCACTCGTTCTTGTCCGTACATGTATTGGCGCAAGCGAGACGCACGATGACTACTAAATAACATGATAAAAATATCATCCCGATGTCAGTGTACGGTCGATGCCCCTTAAGTATACACGTCGCCATACTAATTGTATAGAAAAGTGGATAGAGTTAGACCAAGAAAAGTCTGCAGAGATTTTGACAGCACACGCAGTTCCAATGTTATTTGTGCCAGTGTCAAAATCTCTGCAGACTTTTCTTGTTCTAACTCTACTTATGTTAGGAAACCAACATTACCTTTGAATTAACCTGTAAACTGCAACTAAGAAGCTTCGTGCGCGAGTGTGGCCCATAATTTCCGAAAATCATTTTTTCTTCGAGGCAATTACTCCGTTCTCATATTTTGCGTTGCCCATAATTTCCCGAAATCATTCATTCTCGGTAGCAATTACTCCGTTCCCATATTTTCCCAATGGTTTTCTTCCGCAATCGCCTATTTTTAATATTTTTAAATTAATCTTTTCCTTATAGGTTTCGTTCTTTTAAATATCTAGGATAATATTTTCTTGTTACTGTATGTTAATAGTGTAGTAATTGACCGAAGCGAAGCGAAGGTCTACGTTTTGACTCGGGCATTTTGCTTTCGTATGTCCGGATGTTCTCCTCTACAGGTCGCAATTCTAAACCGATTCTCGTGAAATTTTGTGACCGAATTTTATGACTAAATAAAATTTTTTTGTCAATCCGGTTTTTGGAAATTTTTAAAAATGGCGGAGTCGTGATACCTGGCGCCTAAACAAATAGTCGTATCGATATCATAAGAGTTTTTTCTTTTTGAGACATGTTTACAGAGTTAATAGCAAAAAATGCAGAAAAAAATTATCGCTGGCTTAGGCGGTATATAGATATTTAGTTTTGTATTTCCGGATGTTCTCCTCTACAGGTCGCAATTCTTAACCGATTCTCATGAAATTTTGTGACCAGATTCTATGACTAAATTTTTTTTTTTATCAATCCGGTTTTTGGAAATTTTAAAAAATGGCGGAGTCGTGATACCTGTCGCCTAAACAAATAGTCGTATCGATATCATAAGAGTTTTTTCTTCTTGATATATGTTTATAGATTAAATGGCCAAAAATTCAGAAAATTTGTATCTCTGGTTTCGGCGGTATTTAGATATTTAGTTTTTACTTGAGAATGAGTAGCTAAATTTCGTCAGCTTTAGTAAGAACTATCATGGCGCATTTTGCAAACGTTCGCTTTTTTGTTTGCATAGGGAGGTCCCTGGTTCCATCCCCAGTAATTGTATGCTGCTACATAACTTTTTGTATTTTTTTATACTTAAATTTCGTATCAATTGTTGTTTTTTATTTTATTTTTTTATTTCGAAAAAATGAAAAAAATCGTATTTTTTATTTATCAAGCGCGGGCTAAGCGCATTCGTTTATTTTTTGCAAGAGATGATGGCTTTTTGCGCTTTAAAGAAAATTTGATTCTTGAATATACGGCGCCATACCTTTGGCCTATGCTCGTCTAGATGGCGACACCATTTTATATTTAACAATTTTTACTCATATCAGTAAAAGAACGTGGGTCAAAATCATATGGCGTTCTAAAAATAAAAAAAATCATTTATCCATACATACTTATATACATTTATTGATTTTTTTTTTCATTTTCATTTTAATCCTGTATCGAAAGATGGCAGTAAATTTACTGTGACTACAAAATTTAGTATGACAATAACCCTCTACTACATATAGGGACCGTGCGCGTTGGAGGGTCTGCCATCTTGTGGCCTGAATCGGAAACATGTACATTGCCAAAACAAGTTCTACCATCTACCGTTCTTGTAGGTACGTTTCCTTATGCATAGTAGGTTCTGTCATCTTGTGGACTACATCGGAAGCATAAACGTCACATTTACGCCTCACGCCAAAAATCTGACGGCTCCTATGCTACCCCCTATAGTTCACGCGCACCCACTATAGGGACCGTGCGCGTTGGAGGGCCTGCCATCTTGTGGCCTGAATCGGAAACATATGTGCACATGTACATTGCCAAAGCAAGTGCTACCATCTACCGTTCTCGTAAGTACGTTTCCTTGTGCATAGTAGGTTCTGCCATCTCGTGGGCTACATCGGAATCATAAACTACATATATATACGCTTCGCGCCAAAGATCTGACGGCTCCTGTGCTGCCCCCTATACACTTTATTCTCTTTAGATTAGATATTTAAATTCTTACTCGAGAATAAGTAACCAAATTTCGTCAGCTCATCTAAATGCTATCATAGCGCAGTTGGAAAGACGCTTACAAGCAAGGATATGGGATAGGTACCCGGTTCGATCCCCAGTAAATGCAATTTTTTTTATTTATTTTTTGCACTTAAACATCGTATTGCTGATTGATCAAGCGAGCGCGAAGCGCGAGGTAAGCGTATTCGTTTGAGTTTTTGTTTGAAATTTTTTTTAGCGATTTTAGTTCAAGGGAATGGCTGTTCCAGGAGTCAATTTCCACTTACGTTTATAGCATGGGCGGTCACCATCCATAAATCGCAGGGGTTAACATTGCCTAGGGTAGTGGTCGACCTTGGGCTCAGGGAACTAGCTGTAGGTTCCTCGTACGTTGCGCTTTCCCGGGCTCAAAGTCTAACTAACAATAATGTTAGACTTTGAGCCTTTTAATTTGGATCGCCTCGCTAAAATGGCCCAAAATTTCCGCAAATCATTTTTTCTTCGAGGCAATTACTCCGTTTTCATTTTTTCCCAGTGGAATTTCTTCGCTTTATTTAATTTTTCGTGTACATTTTTTCATAAACTAAATTTTCCTTTTCTCAATTTATTCCCTTTTCTTTTTAATCCCAGTAGTTAAAATAACCAGTAGGTTTTTTTTTCACTAACTAAATATTCTCTATCTCCATATTTTTAATGCTAGTGGTAAAAATAACCAGGTTTTTTTCAAATAGGTAGGTTAGGGTTATTTTTTTTGATGACCCTAAAAACGAAACTGCTCCCAGAGATAGGTAGGTTAGGGTTATTTTTTTTTGATGACCCTAAAAACGAAACTGCTCCCAGAGATAGGTAGGTTAGGGTTTTTTTTTTTTGATGACCCTAAAAACGAATCTGCTCCCAGAGATAGGTAGGTTAGAGTTATTGGCTGACAGCGTTTGGTTTTTTACTTGTAGTTTTTTAGATTATGTTTTAATTTTAGTGTTTTTGATATTTGTTGTATGTGAAATACCTACAAGTAACAAATATAATTACTACACTATTAACATACAGTAACAAGAAAATATTATCCTAGATATTTAAAAGAACGAAACCTATAAGGAAAAGATTAATTTAAAAATATTAAAAATAGGCGATTGCGGAAGAAAACCATTGGGAAAATATGGGAACGGAGTAATTGCTACCGAGAATGAATGATTTCGGGAAATTATGGGCAACGCAAAATATGAGAACGGAGTAATTGCCTCGAAGAAAAAATGATTTTCGGAAATTATGGGCCACACTCGCGCACGAAGCTTCTTAGTTGCAGTTTACAGGTTAATTCAAAGGTAATGTTGGTTTCCTAACATAAGTAGAGTTAGAACAAGAAAAGTCTGCAGAGATTTTGACACTGGCACAAATAACATTGGAACTGCGTGTGCTGTCAAAATCTCTGCAGACTTTTCTTGGTCTAACTCTATCCACTTTTCTATACAATTAGTATGGCGACGTGTATACTTAAGGGGCATCGACCGTACACTGACATCGGGATGATATTTTTATCATGTTATTTAGTAGTCATCGTGCGTCTCGCTTGCGCCAATACATGTACGGACAAGAACGAGTGAAATGCACGATAACTAAATGACATCAGTTAGATAGATGTCTTTCTGATATCAGTGTAAGTTTGAATTGGCCTGTTAGCCAAAAATTGTTTCGTATGTCCATATGTTCTACTCTACAGGTCGCATATCTAAACCAATTCCCGAATTTTGTAAGCAATTGATAGTTAAGTTTTTATGGTCAAATTAGATTCTCTAAATTCTTCAAAACAACGGAACCATACATTTATTCAGTTTTAAACTCTGCTCGCGAGGTCTACAGCTCACAGAGCCACTAGTTATATTTGTTACTTGTAGGTATTTCACATACAACAAATATCAAAAACACTAAAATTAAAACATAATCTAAAAAACTACAAGTAAAAAACCAAACGCTGTCAGCCAATAACTCTAACCTACCTATCTCTGGGAGCAGATTCGTTTTTAGGGTCATCAAAAAAAAAAACCCTAACCTACCTATCTCTGGGAGCAGTTTCGTTTTTAGGGTCATCAAAAAAAAATAACCCTAACCTACCTATCTCTGGGAGCAGTTTCGTTTTTAGGGTCATCAAAAAAAATAACCCTAACCTACCTATTTGAAAAAAACCTGGTTATTTTTACCACTAGCATTAAAAATATGGAGATAGAGAATATTTAGTTAGTGAAAAAAAAACCTACTGGTTATTTTAACTACTGGGATTAAAAAGAAAAGGGAATAAATTGAGAAAAGGAAAATTTAGTTTATGAAAAAATGTACACGAAAAATTAAATAAAGCGAAGAAATTCCACTGGGAAAAAATGAAAACGGAGTAATTGCCTCGAAGAAAAAATGATTTGCGGAAATTTTGGGCCATTTTAGCGAGGCGATCCAAATTAAAAGGCTCAAAGTCTAACATTATTGTTAGTTAGACTTTGAGCCCGGGAAAGCGCAACGTACGAGGAACCTACAGCTAGTTCCCTGAGCCCAAGGTCGACCACTACCCTAGGCAATGTTAACCCCTGCGATTTATGGATGGTGACCGCCCATGCTATAAACGTAAGTGGAAATTGACTCCTGGAACAGCCATTCCCTTGAACTAAAATCGCTAAAAAAAATTTCAAACAAAAACTCAAACGAATACGCTTACCTCGCGCTTCGCGCTCGCTTGATCAATCAGCAATACGATGTTTAAGTGCAAAAAATAAATAAAAAAAATTGCATTTACTGGGGATCGAACCGGGTACCTATCCCATATCCTTGCTTGTAAGCGTCTTTCCAACTGCGCTATGATAGCATTTAGATGAGCTGACGAAATTTGGTTACTTATTCTCGAGTAAGAATTTAAATATCTAATCTAAAGAGAATAAAGTGTATAGGGGGCAGCACAGGAGCCGTCAGATCTTTGGCGCGAAGCGTATATATATGTAGTTTATGATTCCGATGTAGCCCACGAGATGGCAGAACCTACTATGCACAAGGAAACGTACTTACGAGAACGGTAGATGGTAGCACTTGCTTTGGCAATGTACATGTGCACATATGTTTCCGATTCAGGCCACAAGATGGCAGGCCCTCCAACGCGCACGGTCCCTATAGTGGGTGCGCGTGAACTATAGGGGGTAGCATAGGAGCCGTCAGATTTTTGGCGTGAGGCGTAAATGTGACGTTTATGCTTCCGATGTAGTCCACAAGATGACAGAACCTACTATGCATAAGGAAACGTACCTACAAGAACGGTAGATGGTAGAACTTGTTTTGGCAATGTACATGTTTCCGATTCAGGCCACAAGATGGCAGACCCTCCAACGCGCACGGTCCCTATATGTAGTAGAGGGTTATTGTCATACTAAATTTTGTAGTCACAGTAAATTTACTGCCATCTTTCGATACAGGATTAAAATGAAAATGAAAAAAAAAATCAATAAATGTATATAAGTATGTATGGATAAATGATTTTTTTTATTTTTAGAACGCCATATGATTTTGACCCACGTTCTTTTACTGATATGAGTAAAAATTGTTAAATATAAAATGGTGTCGCCATCTAGACGAGCATAGGCCAAAGGTATGGCGCCGTATATTCAAGAATCAAATTTTCTTTAAAGCGCAAAAAGCCATCATCTCTTGCAAAAAATAAACGAATGCGCTTAGCCCGCGCTTGATAAATAAAAAATACGATTTTTTTCATTTTTTCGAAATAAAAAAATAAAATAAAAAACAACAATTGATACGAAATTTAAGTATAAAAAAATACAAAAAGTTATGTAGCAGCATACAATTACTGGGGATGGAACCAGGGACCTCCCTATGCAAACAAAAAAGCGAACGTTTGCAAAATGCGCCATGATAGTTCTTACTAAAGCTGACGAAATTTAGCTACTCATTCTCAAGTAAAAACTAAATATCTAAATACCGCCGAAACCAGAGATACAAATTTTCTGAATTTTTGGCCATTTAATCTATAAACATATATCAAGAAGAAAAAACTCTTATGATATCGATACGACTATTTGTTTAGGCGACAGGTATCACGACTCCGCCATTTTTTAAAATTTCCAAAAACCGGATTGATAAAAAAAAAAATTTAGTCATAGAATCTGGTCACAAAATTTCATGAGAATCGGTTAAGAATTGCGACCTGTAGAGGAGAACATCCGGAAATACAAAACTAAATATCTATATACCGCCTAAGCCAGCGATAATTTTTTTCTGCATTTTTTGCTATTAACTCTGTAAACATGTCTCAAAAAGAAAAAACTCTTATGATATCGATACGACTATTTGTTTAGGCGCCAGGTATCACGACTCCGCCATTTTTAAAAATTTCCAAAAACCGGATTGACAAAAAAATTTTATTTAGTCATAAAATTCGGTCACAAAATTTCACGAGAATCGGTTTAGAATTGCGACCTGTAGAGGAGAACATCCGGACATACGAAAGCAAAATGCCCGAGTCAAAACGTAGACCTTCGCTTCGCTTCGGTCAATTACGTAATATTACATCTGTAATTCCTGTAGTTTTCTATTCCTACCTTCCTCTCCGACTAGTACCTCTTGAAAGTAGAGTCGGACCAAGCTAACTCTGCATATTGTATTTGCAATGAAAAACTGTGGAAATGTCTACATAAAAGTAAAATTTCTATTAAAATATGACGTTTATAATGACATTAATGACACTCTCTCACTTTGATATATTCAAGTCGGTCCAGAGTTAGCTTACACCAGCGGTAGGCAACAGGCGGCCCGTGAGCCCCCCTGGCTATTTTGTATGTAATATTGACAAACGACCAATGTCTGATAAAATCACAAATATTAACAAAGTGCGGCCCGCTTCAATTTCGTTAACTATTATGTGGCCCTTGGCTGCTAAAAGGTTGCTGACCGCTGGCTTACACGGACAATAACTGAACATTTGATGAGCTACTTTAAAGAGAATCGTCCCGCAAATAGAGATGACAATATGAGTGTGACGTCACTCAAGACTAACGGAATGGCCTAGACAGAACATCCTAATTATCTGAACTCTTTCCCCAAAGCGCCCTCTGTATCTGTAGTAAGTAATAGGCAGTTTAAACCACATTGCTCTAAGTCATCTTTTGTTGCAGATTCGTCATTGAAGATTTGAAATATTTGCAGAATGGAAAACAATCCGAAAAACTTGACGTCAAGCTCTCATAAATTCCGTGATAATATCAAATTGACTCTTAGCAGATTAGGGAGACCTATTCTATGAAAATTAAGTGTTATTGAATAGACATAAGTCAAGTCATGTGTCTCACGGAAGTTTTGATATTAAAACATAAGTCAATATTACAACAAAATGTTTTTCATTCGCAATACAATAAAAAAAAAATTGGACCAAGATAACTCTGCATGGCATTTGCAATGACAAAGTGAAAATAATATGACGTTTAATAAAGACGCTCTCTCACTTTGTTATGTTTAAGATGGTGCAAAGTTAGCTTAAGGCCGCTTGCATGACGTCGGCGTGTGTGGCTCCAACATTTTAGCGCACGTGCACTTTACGTACACGCAGCTGGTGTGCTGGCCTTTAGGTGGACTCTAGCCGGCTACGTCTTAACTGAGTATTAAAACTACAATTAAAATAAAACTTTCACAATTTTAATAATTCGCTAAATTATAACAAGACATTCACTATAGACAATTTAAAAAAGACACCACAAACAATTTCGATAAACCTAAACATTCACTTCATTCAATAATTCATCATAATTTTTTCCTTCTCCGGACCACAAGCGAACCCTAAATGGTACACCGGTTTCCTCATCCAAGTCTTATTAGTTATTTTAAGCCCCGGGCTTTTATCTGGGATCCTGGGTTTGTAATCATTCGTCGGCGCCGTACGATGACCGGACCTAGTGGGCGTGGTTCGCCAATCGTATTGGTTGTGAGGGACTCGCTTCATATATTCGGGTGGTGTTCTTGGTCGGGTTGGTGGTTGTGGTCTGTAGATGGTGCGTCGGGTTTGAGAGCTGCCTGATTGAGGGCGGAGTACGCTGCGGGGTCGGGGAGTGACGTATCTTGGCATGCGATGATTTTGTGTCATGGGGCGCCTTTGTGGCGCATGCCCTAAGCGACGCGTCTTTGATGACGCAATCAACGGTCGAGGACTACATTCCCCCCACGTTTGGGCAGCAGGCGCGTAAGACACGCGTTTGACAGGCCGCTCTTTTGGCACGATAGGAGTCTCTAAGTCGGATGATTCAGAGTCTTGTGTGGCTGCGGCAGTATGCTTTCCAAGTGGCTGTGGCTGTTCTTTTCTGCGCATCCTATTAACGACTGAAGACATTACTTTACCGAAGAAGCTCTTAGCAGGTATCTGGAACAAGGTACCTAGTTTATATCTAAATTGGTTTAAGAATAAGGGGGAACAATATAATCAGGTTTAGATTTTTTTTAAGTGGCCATCACTAACTGGAGACTGGATACGCAGCAGAACTCTTCGAACAAGGTGAATGCTTTGAAGATAGTTAACAGGGAACAGTTAGATGAGTAAGATGAGGGCAGGTGGCAACTATGAACAACAATAATTTTTCAGTTATAAATTCTACTATTGTTAAGAAAAGTCTTACCGACGCAGTTTTAACAGGTGACGCCGAAGGCTGGACAACGTCATTATCACTTTCGCTATCAGAATCGGATGCGTGCGAGACATTATTCGTTCCTTTAGAGAAGCATTGGCGTCTCTGCGCGCTGGTCGTATGTTTCGGTTGCTGGTGTAACGAGCCCCGACGATGGGGTTTGGTCAGACTTGAGTGGCTGCTAGGATTTCCTAATCTTGCCGCTCTAGACGTGCCCACATCTCCTCTGAACACTATCTCTTCACGACCTAGCGCTGTTTTCATCTCAGGTTTTTTACAAACGTCAATCGCCTTGCTTTTATGGATAACGTCACGAGACGTTACCTTTAATGGATAATCCACATCTAATTTTATTGATTTATAAATTTCTTTTATAAGATCTTCCGTTTCTGTGTTTCGCCTCTTCGGCGGATCGTGCAACGTGTTAGTTCCGCACGTCGAGGTCAGCTTGGGTAGCATAGCATTTCTGGTGGGAAAGCAAGAGTTGGCGGCGACTGTTTGGTGAATCATTTCAGGGAAGTGTGGCACGTAATTCAAATCTGGTGGGGGCACCAGGTCGCGCGGGTGTTCATGCATCAGGGTTTGACGCATCATGGAGCTACAGTACGAGGGAAGAGTACGAGAGCAGGATGCCATGTACGGATTAAGTATGGCGTAAGGACTATATGTGATACTATTTAGGAGACGCTCGCATTCTGATGTTTGTCCATGTTCATTCTGCACAGTCGCATCTTTTGTCCGTTTTTCGCTAATGATAGTCCTTACTCCGCTGTGTGTCTTTACTTCTACCAGGACTGTCTCCAACATAGTCTTGATCTGATTCAGGGTAGATTCTGTTTTATCAGGAGGACTTGAGGAATCAGATTGAGCGTTCTGTAAAGGATCAGTTTGGCATTCTGTCTCGTTCACAGGGTGGGCCAGACAGGCCGCGTTTATTAACGTTGGTTTTAAACCGTTATGGGTAGATCCCAACTTCGACAAGGATGTCTGAAGAGCTTTCATGTGTCCTATAAGACATTTGCTATTGTCTATAGCCTGGGTGCATTCAGCATTCCCGGGTAAGGGTTTTCTGAGATTATTAGAGGTGGATATGGAGTTAATAGTTGGGTGCAACGTCTGAATGAGTTTAGGGGATCTCAAGTGGAATTCAGTGTTGTCACTTCGTGCAGTGCACTCCGCATTTCTTGGCACATTATTATGCCTATGTTCTTGCTTCGGTGATAATCGCCTTGGGTAAACGTGGCTAAATTCGACGAGACCGTCGGTTGCAGACGAATCATTCGGAAGATAAACTGGTTTTGCACGACGTTCCCTCTTTTGAATGGGTTTCCTTCTACAGTGATTGTGCGGCATTGGCTCCATATTTAAACTATATTCTGGTTTAAATCGGTAATACTCGGGTAAAAACGCCAAATCCTTTCTGATTGGGTCATCATTTTTAACAGGTTTTTCCTTTACTGGCATAACATCATATAAACTGGAATCGTAATAAATGTTTCCATGGTCAATGTTAGGATCGTAGAATGGTCGCCTGCGAATTTTACAATCCACGTCGAGGAAGTTTCCGTGGCAGCACGAGCACATGTCGTCGGAGGTGCCGGAGCAGCGGGGCACGTCGCGGCACACGGGCATCGACCCTTGGCTCCCCAACACGTCGTCATCCTTGTACATCTTCACCAAGTGCTGACGTTCTACAAGCGATGATATATACTCCCTATCAATCGGTTCGTCAGGGTTCTTTTTACTTGTATCATTAGCTTTTTTATAGTAAGTGAACGGGCTTCCGGCAGTTTCAGCATAGTAGACCATCCGCATGCGTTCTTTTTCCGGGATCACGAGT
Source organism: Cydia splendana (assembly GCF_910591565.1). Classification (NCBI taxonomy): domain Eukaryota; kingdom Metazoa; phylum Arthropoda; class Insecta; order Lepidoptera; family Tortricidae; genus Cydia; species Cydia splendana. The sequence goes on along the minus strand of NC_085967.1, from coordinate 1,144,650 downwards.
CCGAAGACATTCCGAGATTCGGTTTTAATAGCTTGTCTTGACGGGGATTTTTTAGGTTTATACTGTGTGAGATCTTGTAGATCTGTCTGGTAGTGTAGGTCTGGTGTTTTATGTTTGTGCCTGCGAGGTCGATAGTTTGGGGTGTCGAAAAGTAGAAGTTGGGACTGTATTGATTTAGGCTTTATGGAGTCTGCACTGACTCTGTTCACAATGACGGGCGCAGGTGCACTTTCTTTACTGTCGGACCCCTCTCGGTTCTCTAGTTGTTTCTCGAGACAAATTATCTTTTGCTGTAGGTCCGTTACGTCGATGGGTATGCACGATATGACCTTCACTTCGGTTTGGGATGGTGTATTTCCTAAAAATAAATAATGGTGATAAAACTAATTAAAGAAGTATGATACAATGGGCTGGTCCGTCTTAAAGTTCGTTTTATCTATTTATCTGTGTCATTTTCATTCGAGACCTTAAGACCATATGTGTCAGTGTCATGTTTTTGTGCATGAAACAATCAATATACACTACTAAAATCATTTAGGCTTTGAGACAATTTTACCTAAATTGAAGGCTATTCGCCGCAGGAAGTTTTCGATGCCCTTGTAGCGATTAGTCCTTGGCTTGCTGTCTTTTACCTTCGAACACGAGCATACTGACGGCACCATTCCGTCGAACACCTACAACCAAGAATCGCTGTGCATCGAGCCACTAAAAGTATTAGATAAAAATGCTTACCTGTTGTAGATGAGGATAAGGTGCGGCTTCCAAACCTGGTCGTGGGCTCAAACCCTGGCTCGTACCAATTAATTACTCGGGACTTCTTTACGAAATGTAATTTTAAATTGAACACTTGCTTTTCGGTGAAGGAAAACATCGTAAGGAAATGACGAAGAAATTCAAGCATTGGGCTAGCGTGGGGACTATAACCCAAACTCTTGTACGAGAGGACACTGCCCAGCAGTGGGATATAGGTGTATAGGTACAGGATGGTGATAAAGAGCATTTTTTACCTGAAAGGGTTTTTCTCACGGTATTCACATACAAATATTAATTTAAAAGCTCCTAAATATTGATGGCCTAATGATTCTGAACGAATATTAAGTACTAAATCTTTGTTTGAAAACACATTAATTTTTTTATTGCAATGTGGATAAAATCTTGAAAATTACAATTTGACACTTTCCAAAGTGTGTTCTAGTGATTATATTCTCTTTGGTATGTTTGTTGAGAATTTTATGAAGAATTCATACCTAGGAATGTGCCAGGAATAGTATCTAAAATTTGACAGAACAACCAAAGCGTATTGTTTGGCCTACTTTCGGGCTTATTATTGGGGTACAATCGAAATAAGTTTACGCGATTTAATCGTGAATTTATTGAATACATACTCGTAGTATGGCGATATGGTCACATAGGCAAAATTATATATACAGTATTTTTTATATATAAGGCAACATCCAAGTTTTGCAACCACTGCACAGCATCAGGCGTAAAGGCTAATAGATCACTCGGGCTACCCGCGAGTATGCGCGGAGTGGGCAGTGCTGGATGATATGCTCCATGGTCTGGTGCTCGATGCCGCAGCGCATAGCGCGGAGTCACTCCAACCCTACTTATGCCGGAAGAAGTTGCATCGTCCGTGCTCGGTTCTTAGGCGGTTTAAGCGACACCATAGTTTCCCAGGAAGGTCGGTCCCCTTGTTCATTATAGTCGGGTCGATATTCACGGCCGGAGTACCGTCAGCTTATTGCCTCATCCATTCTTGTTCCCAGAGTTGCTGTACGTCGAAAGAACTTTGTGTGAGTGTTGCAGCAGCTGCGTATGCCGGGCGACGGGACTTAAGTCTCGCCATAGGCGGGTTGGTGAACTCCTGATGCATTGGGAGATACGGACATGCTTTGATTTTGTTAGTCTCTCTTAGTAGCACCTGTTTCCTTCTCAAATGTGGAGGTGGCATTCGACTGAGCAAAGGAAGCCAGTGGCAAGGTTTAGATTTCACTGTCTCAGTAATGTATCTCATGGTGACATTGAACTTCGAGTCTACCAATTGCGTGTGTGCAATTTGTAGCCAAATTGGAGCACAGTACTCTGCAGTGGGATATACGAGTCTCAGAGCCGTTGAACGGAGACAGTTCGCAGATGCTCCCCATGAGGTGCCACACCACTTGTGCAGTATGTTGTTCCGGGTCGATATTTTAAGTGAGAGCTTGTAAAGGTGTTCTTTGTAGCTTAGAGTCCTGTCTAAAGTAATGCCAAGGTATTTTCGGAAAGGATTGTATGGTAGCTTTTCACCACCCAGAGTGACAGTTGGCTCGAGTTTAGCGAGGTGGTTGCTTAGGTGTAAGCAGGACTCTTCTGTTTTTTTGGCGCTCTGTATGAGTCTCTACTCTCGAAAATACGCTTCCAAGATCTTCAAATCCGTAGTAAGCTGGCTCTCGGCTTCCCCAAATGTACGGCTCTGGGGTACCAGGGCAATATCGTCCGCATAAATGAACTTTGTCCTGAGAAAGCCCGTTGTTCAATTTCCTCTTCCTAGTCTTCTGGTCACCGAGGAAGACCTCGAACTCCCTTTCACTGAGCATGTTGCACAGCAGGTCTGCGATTTCTCGGCTGGGGATCACTGACAGAACGTTATATATCATGCCGTGTATCCAGACTGTATCGTAAGCAGCTGTTAGGTCTATAAAGACGGCGGTGGACTTCAAATTATTCCGGAAACCAGCATCGATATGGGTGGTGAGAGCAAGAACTTGATCGGTACAGCTGCGTCCACATCTGCATCCAGCCTGTTCAGTTCAGGCGGAGTGGCGGCCTTTTATGTACGGAGTATAATCCTTGGGAGAATTAGATGCTCAAGTAACTTATAAACACAGCTAAGGAGAGACACGGGTCTGAAATTTTCTGTGATGTGTGCGTTCTTTCCAGGTTTCAGTACATTCGATTTCTTGAACTCGTGAACTTAATCGTGAAGAGGTGAAGAGCTAACATATAGACAGACCGAGTTACTTTCGCATTTATTATATTATTTATATTCAATACCAGGCATCTCGTCGAGATGCCTGGTATTGAAGCACTGATCATGAAGCATCAGCTAAGGTGGTGTGGCCATGTCGTGCGTATTAGGGCTTCCAATACCGGGATCCCGGGATCCCGAAATACCGGGATCCCGTCTGTTTAAACAGATTTTTCAATACCCCCCCGGTATTTTCAAAAACAAGGAAAATGTGCCTATTATAACGTTTAAAATCTATTAAAATGGTCAAATTCGGCTGTATCAAAAGATAACTTGCCAATTTAATTAAAGAAGATCATTTAATTGAAACAAGATCTGTGCATATGCGTTAGGTAAATATTTGGTGATGAATTCTGATGTTCTGGATATATTAAGGGGCCACCCCACGCGAATGACCTTCGATCTGAATCCCTTAGTTTTCTAATGTTTTTTGTAGCTTATTATATTAACAACAACAGCTTGAAGCAATATATACTGTAAAACGTTATTCAAGACAAAAAAAAGTAAGAAAATGTTGCCACTTTTTACTAGCCCGTCTTGTATTAATGCAAAAATAAGTATATAAAAGTACTTTTTTAACTCGCAGGAGTAAAATTACTAATAAATAAATTATCTTAGCGTGATTATTTATCAAAAGGAATTTACTATTTTACAAACAAATTATTACAGCAACATTGTCTTACTTTTTTTGGTCTTGAATTACGTTTTGCAGTTTAGTATCCTATATTTACTTCAAAGTTCATTGCCTTCGAGATATTTGGCATCAAAGTTAAACAATTTTAGGCTTTAAACTGGTTTTCTGGCCATAACTTTTGTGTTAATTAGTTTAAAATGAAAACCCTGGACACGTTTCTCGAGACGTCAAAGACGAACCCAAATATTTAGATTTCGTACATGTAATTGTAAGATTCTTCACTGCAAACTAGATACGAAAAAAGTGTTTTTTTTCTATAATTTTATAATAATTAAATATAATTAGTTCTTAAAATTTTATCAAAAAGTAGAAAGACATTAATTGTAATGGCATACGAATTTTTGGTGCCAAAGAATATTTATTGGCTGATTATTAGGTTGAACTAAAAATATGACTTGTGAAGTCAACAGGGCGGATAAAATGATTGCCAACCTGGAGGGTTGACATAATTATTGCAGATGGCGATTATTGTTTAATATCCTAAGCTAAGGACATACATATCTGGTGTAAAAGTGAGCCTTTAAAAAAAAACTCAAATTTTTTAAGCTATTTATAAATTGACTATAGTCAATACCGGGATCCCGGGATCCCGGTATTGATGAAGACAGTTTCGGTATTAATACCGGTATTGAAAGAAGTCCGGTATTTGGAAGCCCTAGTGCGTATGGAGAATGAGAGACTGCCCAAAGCAATTTTCTACTCGGAGCTCTCTTGTGGAAAGCGGAAGCAGGGGGGGCAATACCTGCGACATAAAGACGTTCTCAAACGCCACCTCGTCGCTTGCGGGATACCGACTGACTGCTGGGAGGGCATTGCATTACAAAGATCGGAATGGCGTTCTAGTGTTCATAAGAAAGTAGCTCAATTTGAGCAGCAGCGTCTGGAAGACCTAGTTGCTAAGTGTCATATCCGCAAGACGCGACCTAAGCCCTCCTACACATACACCCGCAACTCGACTGGACAACTCCATTGCGCATCGTGTGACCGCATCTTCAAGACAAAGTTTGGTTTTGCGAGCCACATAAGGGCATTTCATAATCCGGATAAGAATTGTTGATGGAGTCGCCATTGCCGGATACGGCAAGGAAGGAAGAGAGAGAGTTTATTTATATTAGTAGTCCACGGATACTCGCAGGTAGAGATGGGTAACTACCCGGGTAAATACCCGAGAGCGGGTATTTACCCGGTAAATACCCGATATTTACCTACCCGCGGGTAAATACGCGGGTATTTTCGTTTTTCTTCTAAATTTGATGTGTTTAATGGTATGTGAGTATAAATAAGATTAATTTAAGTATTTTTTTACAATGTTACATAAAATGTATGTTCAAACTAATTACGAAAAGGTTGCTATGAGGTGAAGTTCGATTTTAACATATCAGTCCAATTATGAAAATCGTGTAAAATCATTCCCTGGCTTCCGGAAATGTTTTAAAATGCTTTTAATATACATTAGAAAGATGAAAATAAAGAATACTTATGAATGATAATAAAAAAAAATTGTGCAGTATCCCAACTTGTGAAGCTTATAAGTCAAACACAGTTAGTTTTAGGACAAAAATGTATATAACCTTTTTTGTAGAAAATTATGTCTACTTTAGTTTGTACATACAACACTTTTCGATATTAATGACAGATTCCAAGAAATATGAAAAAGTTCACTTTTTCCCCCCTCCCCCCAACCGCACCCCCCGCCGACCGAAGTTGGAATGTGTATTATCAACGTATAAGTACGATAATTTACTCAAGTCTAATAAAAATACTCTTATGACGGCCTTTTTTAATATTTATTAAAATTGTACTAAAAATTCCTTAGTTACAACTGCAACTGCAACTAAACCATTTCTTTTTAAATGACACACAATAATTACAGCCATTAACTCGGTTTATATCTCCACTTTAACACAAATCGACATGTGCAACAAGAAATGAATTTACCCGTCCATTTGGGTAGATACGGGTAAATACCGGGTAGATGGGTATTTACCGGGTATTTACCTGGGTGGGTAAATTGGGTAAATACCCGCGACCCATCTCTACTCGCAGGCACTTACGTGTTACCTGGCTGTCAAACCTTCAGAAGGGAAATTATTTAGAGGAGATTATTGCAATTTAGTCTGTTTTTATTTTAATAATTTAAATCTGATTTTTTGGCTCATACCTATGTATGAATGTGTCAATAAATAAAACAACATATTACTGGTATCCTAAATAATCTTACAATTCAATTCAGTTACCAAAATAAATAATCTTGAAGTACAATTTCACTTAATACATTTTAATTTAAGTACACTACACATCACATCACAGGCCTGACACAGGGCAATCAGACGAACAAACGCGGACGCCACTTATACACGACCGGAGTGTCCTTCTCCATAATCGTTCGCACGAATCTATTCTGAGGAGAGAACGGGTTTTTCTTGTAAAACAGTTTTCTTAACATCGCATTGGTCATAGTTTTGTCATTCTTAGTGAGATCCTTTTGAATCCTTTCAGTTAGAGCTGCCATAGGCTCTGATTTACTGGCAGCCGCCTTGGACTTTAAACTGAATAGCTTGCGTGGATTCTCGGGTTTTGTATCTGAAATTTTTGTATCGGTTTTACGGTCGTCGCGCAAAATGCTAAGTAGAGGGCGCGGCAGCGGTGACACGGCATCATCCTTTCTTTCCTTTTTCTGGGAAAACATACGGAAAGTCGTTTTTTTCTCACTCTGGGTTCCGATACTCCTGACTTCGACTTCTTTTAGACATAGAGGTACTTGCGGCTGCTTAGTATGACCGCACCGTTCGTAAGAGTTATCGTACATTACTGGACCTTCAGGAGGCATACAGTCGTATCGGTGGTATCTGTTGTTAACCGGCCTTTGGCTTGAATAGTCGGTCATTGGGGAATCGTACGGGGAGTAATTGTAAGTGGGGGAATAGCGCGGATCGTGAGGAAGCGGCGGAGGCTGCAAAAACTCCTGCTCATGCATCGCATACGTTGCGAACTCCTGCTTAAAATTATTTCCCTTTGGTATCACGTCCACTTCAATTGACTGCTGACTGAGACACACTTCATGGATGTTTTCTTTTCTGTTCTTCTTGCTGGTTTTTCGCAAGAGTCGTAATGCGCTGGTGAATTTGCTATCTTGAGAGTGTTGCTTAGGAAGATTGTTTGATGCACTCTGTAAGAAAATAAAATGCTGTTATTATGTGTATTATTTTTTGCTAGAGAATAACTGTTTTGTACTACCTTACTTTTTTATTTTTTTATGTAATAGTCTGCAAACGAGCAGACGAGCCGCCTGATGGGAAGCGGTCATCGTCGCCCATGGACATAAGCAACATCACAGGAGCCACTTAAGCGTTGCCGTTGAGAACCCTAAATACACACTCTAAGAACCCATTACATACTCTAAGAACCCAATCTAAAAATAATAGTTACCTTATTTTTAAAATTATATTCATTGGTTTCACGTGGCATCTGATAATCCATGACAGCTTCACGGCTTATCTTTTCTTCGAGCAACGAGTCCGAGTAGCTGGGATACGTGGCGTAGTAGGTGTCAAAGAGCTGCCGCGAAACGATGGCCTCGCAGCTCTTCGAGTAGCATCGGAGCGGAGGTGTCCCGACGTTCGCGTCTTGATGCAGCGTGTGCATACTCTTACCCACGCTCGGCTTCCGTTTGGGATTTTGCCCTTGATCTTGAGAAGACTTTGACTCCTTACAAATTGTCGGATTTCGCGCCACGTAGTTGTAAATTTCTCTGATCAGCCCGTCAGTCTCGCAATTTGATTTCGTTATTTCTGCTTCAGTGCAGTTCACTTTTGAACACGTTCGGCATTGAGCGTCACGGGTGTCTGTTTGTGGTCGCGGGTGGCTGTGTCCGCAGGCAATGTTTGCGCAGACGCAGCTGGGGCTAGCGACGAGGTAAGGCATCCCGTGTGCTCCGTACATGGGTATCATCTGCGGGTAGTAGCATGAGTTTGCAAAGCCAGGCAGGAACGGTGGCGGCATGGCCGGCGTACAGACTTGCCCGAGGCCGCAGTTAAACGAAGATCCAGCGCTGTTCTTCATCGCGTTACTCGTCTCATTGTCGCTTCCTCGTAGTGTCCCGTCAAGCTGTTTTCCACTATTCTTGTCAGATCCGCTCACCCGATCGCATTGAGATGTCGATGAATCTTTTTTTAGTTCTTGCAGAAAACTTTGAAGTATATCTTTTATTTCACCTAACGCTTTATCAGTCTTATCGACAACAACAGTATCGTCTCTATCCTGGTTACTGTTGTTGAAAGTATTATTTGCGGTGTTATTCTGAGACGTAATGCATTGTTGACTACTCATGGTCGTGCCCATATCATCGTGTAACCTGGCAGTATTATTTGGACGCCTCGCAAATTTTGGACTCATTTCGTTCCAGGTTCGAGGAGACTCCTCCGTTGATACCTCGTGTCTAAAAGTTTGGATGTACTTAGGTTTCCTACTTGGTGATCGTCTCCTTAGCATTTCGTTTTTACGCTGCTCGTAATCTTCGTATTCGCTATAATTTTGTGTCTCTAGAATCAGCCGAGGCCTGTGAGTTCTAGGCGATGGAGGCACTTCGTTCATGATCAGATTATCCTCTATGAATTTTCTTCTGGATTTGGGGCTAGTCTTTTCCTTGACTGGGATAACATCGTAGAGGTTAGAGTCATTATAGTTTTCGGCGCGGCGACGACGCTGGCGAGGAGGCCGGGGCGCGGAGCAGAGGCGCGTGTCGCAGAGGCTGCGCATATCCCTTACATCGGCTGCACAACCGTGCCGACAGCCCATTGTAGGACCTCGGCTGAACGAGGATACTTCACTGTCCGGTATAACCATCTCACGCGCTGAATACCGGTGGTCACGACACACGGGAGTAGAAATTTGACTGATATCAGACGCTCTTCTGCCAAAAAAGCTTAAAGGCTTATACTGCCGATTAATGATGTCTGCAATAAATTGCTGTTCCTCATTCGCTAGTGGTTCATTTTTTTTCCTTTTCCGTCTTTCTTGCGTGTGTGGGCTCTTTGATTTGTGTCGTTTAGGTTTGTCTCTGCGTCGTTTTATCTTTACCACATCGGGTTGAACGTCTCGAGCGTATTTTTGCTGCCGGCTGTAGCACGCACTGTTTTGCGGAATTGGCTCTCTGTAAGCAGGACAAGGATTCGTCTGGAGAGGTGTGGTCAGGGAGTCATCACTGTCAAAGCCAGAGACGGAGTTCTCTATAATTATGGGAGCGCCACATTTTCGTAATCGCGATCCACGTCTATTAAAGTTTTCTGGAGGGTTTTGTTTATTCTTTTTAAGTTTCTGATTGGGAACACCGTGACTTGAGGAGCACTGTCCATAATTCATTATATCCGATGAATGTTGATCCCTATCGCTAATATAGTCATTATAAAATCTTAAACCGCATTCATGGGAATTTCTACAAAGATTATCAGCTGTCTTATAAAGTACTTTAGTCCCAGACCCGTTGGGAATGAATTCTTGTTCAGAATATCGTTGTCTTCGTTGTTTTGGACTGTACGCACCATTGTCCTCTCTTGGAGAAAAATCCTCCGTGTGTCTGTAAATATTCCCCACGCTATGGAGGCCATGGCAGTTCTGGGGAACTGCGTGTAGTTGGTGGCCCATCACGTCTGACCTGTTCAAATTGTTGACGTTCTCTGTTGTGCTAGAATTAATTTTGTTGCCAGACAGTGAAGTTAGAGAACCTGAAAACAAGATGCAGTAGATAAGATTTCATGTTATCACACAGAAGAGAATATAGGGCAAGTACGTATCTGGCAAGCGTGTAACGAAATCATCAAATTCAACCCTTGAAACGTCTTTGACACACTTGTGTCGATCCTACATTCCTTATTATTTGTATATACAAATATACAAATTTATATTATAAACTGCTATATTGATCCTGACACTTCTTTTGAGTACCTTAGGGGCTCTAAAAGGATTTTACGGTACCTATACCTACTCTTTGAGTGGTGGTGAATGTTAATCAAAAAAGGCAAGACTTTACAGTTGAAATCTGGTACTTTGAGTGGTAGAAGCAAAAAAGCAATCTATTGGTAAGTTAAGGTAATAAAGAAATTGCTTACTAAGAGTCCTTCGAAAGAAGTTCCTTATAGCCCTATATCGCCGCCGGGCCCGCGGCGAGATACGCCGCCTCGGTGTACGGAGACTCATGTCCCTACAACTTCGCCTATTTAAATTATTTTTTTAAGAAAGCTGTTGAAGAAAAGACCTTATAATATTCATTTTTGCTAAATTCAGAAAATATTCCAGATTGCGCTTAAACTTAATTTTATTTGTAGGTTTGACTTTTGAATTTCATTTATGAAAAAGTTGTCATTCGAGTCTTGTGCTCATCGTGTGTCGTTTTTCCACCAGCCAGTGAGGTGTAGTTAATTACAACATTATCTTTTTGGTGAAAGATTTTCAGAAACGTTACGCTAAGTAGCGTCAGCAAAGAATTGTAGGAGAAAACAATTGTTTTCTTAATAAGTAATTACTTATCCCAACAAAAACATAAATGTGAAATGAGAGCCAAGTTCAATATTAAGAATATGTGTCGTTGTTGACTCGCTGACAAAAGAATTGAGATCTATATGGGTGCCAAGTTCTGTGTTGTGTAGAAAATCCTGAAATTATAAAGGATTTGACTTGGCTAGTTTTTACCAACAAACCAATTTTTTTGAAAAGTAGCCTATACGTAAAAACTAGCCAAGGCAACTCCTTTATAATTTCAGGATTTTCTACACAACACAGAACTTGGCACCCATATAGATCTCAATTCTTTTGTCAGCGAGTCAACAACGACACATATTCTTAATATTGAACTTGGCTCTCATTTCACATTTATGTTTTTGTTGGGATATCATTACTTTTTGTACAGAAATTACTATAGTAGGTATTCATCAGAAAAGCAGTTTGCCTAAGCTGAAAAGGAGACCCTAGCTAACGCGCGGTCAATTGTTAAAAAGTTTCAGTTTTCAGATTTTTTTCTTTTTTATACGCCTAATAGTCTAGCTTCATGCCAAATATCAAGTTTCTAAGTGATCTAGAAGTGGGTTAGATTTTTGGTCTATAAGTATTAATTATTATTTTTTCCATCTAAATCTCAGTAATTTCCAGTTTTCAGAATTTTCCCTCTATATACACCTAATAGTCTACCTTGATGCCAAATATCAAGTTTCTAAGTCATCTAGAAGTGGGTTAGGTTTTTGGTCTATAAGTATTAATTCTTTTTTTTCATCGAAATATCTATAATTTCCATTTTTCAGATTTTTCCCTCTATATACACCTAATAGTCTACCTTGATGCCAAATATCCAGTTTCTAAGTGATCTAGAAGTGGGTTAGATTTTTGGTCTATAAGTATTAATTATTATTTTTTCCATCTAAATCTCAATAATTTCCAGTTTTCGGATTTTTCCCTCTATATACACCTAATAGTCTACCTTCATGCCAAATATCAAGTTTCGAAGTGATCTAGAAGTGGGTTAGGTTTTTGGTCTAAAACTATTAATTATTTTTTTTCCCTCGAAATATCAATAATTTCCAGTTTTCAGATTTTTTCCTCTATATACACCTAATAGTCTATCTTGGTGCCAAATATCAAGTTTCTAAGTGATCTAGAAGTGGGTTAGGTTTTTGGTCTGTAAGTATTAATTATTTTTTTTCCATCGAAATATCAATAATTTCCACTTTTCAGATTTTTCCCTCTATATACACCTAATAGTCTACCTTGATGCCAAATTTCAAGTTTCTAGGTCATCTGGAAGTGGGTTAGGTTTATGATCTATATGTCAGTCAGTCACAAAAATGCCGGTTTTTAAACGTTAATTTACGAGTAACTGTTTGAGCTACGTTTATGAAAATTTGTATTTTGGACAAGCTAAGGGGCTTGAATACATGTGCCAAATTTTATTAGTGTAGGTTAAGTAGGTTTCAAGGTGTGAAGGGGTCAAAAGTAGCTCGAAATGGTTCGTGTAATATTACACACGGTTGCTGCGTCGCCAGTTCCTTTTTCTTTGAACTTGGCTGGACACGCTACCGCGTGTCTAGATCCCCAGTAGATTGTGAGCATATAATGAAACAAACTGAAAATTGACAATATAATCTATATGGCCACGAGTAGGTATAACTTTGGTTTTATACATACCATTTACTAAGTAATACCATAACTATGTCATCTAAATTATACCGTCCTTTGCCTGCCCTTCTGGCCCGGACAGTACCAAGTTTCCTTAAGTCCCCAGCGCTCTTCCAACTCCGACAACTATCATTCGGGTTCCCCAAACAGTACAAGCAGCCAGGTTCTAAGAACTTCCGAAGTCCCTTCCACCTTTTACGGCACCACTGGGAGCTAACTCCGTTGCTAGCGTGTGTAGTCTTCGATGTGTTTCTCATTGGTATGGCTACGTATAACAGCTTAGCACATAGGGTACGTAGAAAGTGTAGAATCTATTACCTATAATATTATTGCGGCGCTATGCGACGTAAGCGCCTGCCGCCATAAGGTACCTTTTGCCGTGGAACGTCACATATCTTTACTATTTCATATCTAGTGAATCTCTAATTCATTTCCCGAATTGCGCCGACAGTTATGAAACTTATGAAATATGATATAGGCATCTTCAATACAAGAGTGATTATGTAGTTGGCGTTAAAAAAACTAGTGAGCTTAGTACATCCATGTTTTCAGGTGGATGTCCAGCTCACAGAGCACAGTTGGAACTCTATTTCTCGCCGCATGAACTTGCGCGAGCCAACCGTACACAAGCTCCTAGTTCTCAACCAGGATTATGAGCCCTGGCCTGAGATGCAGGATGTTCTTGATAAGATGGCTGAGAAGGAAGCCAAGCCTTGAGCTCTGAGGAGTCGAGGAAAATAAGGATTTTATGATAACCTATTCTTTTGAAATAAAAATGTTATATGTACGAACATATGGTTTTATTAATTACGAACGTTATCAAAATATGTTTTTAATGACTTAATATAACTGTACTTAATATCGATTGATCGCATGCGGCGATAGTTACCCAGTGAGACTTCATCAATATTCTGTCAAAAATATTTTTTTTAATTTGGTGCTAGTTTAGTGTGACAGAACAGAACCAAAGTTAGAGGAGAGAGTGTCAATATAAACGCCATAGGTATTTACATAGATTTTTTATGATATTCCCACACTTTGTCATGGCAAATGCCATTAGCTTGGTCTGATCTATTAATGACCGTGCAATGTTTGTGTCCGTTTAGTCTCCACTGAAATCTACCTAATGACAAAAATATATAAGCGGACGAGGTGTTTTAAAATGATCTAAAAGCGACGGCATCATGTCAATTAACTGGCCCGCTTAGCTACTTCTGCTGCTGACTGTAGGTACTTTACTCATGTGGAAAGTATAATAATATTACTAAACTATTTGAACAAATTAAATTATTTCTGAAAAATATTTTAATTTGTTTTTATCAAGTAGAAACACTACTATATAAATTATAAACTAATAAATGTCATATACTAAGAAAAAGTGACCAAGGCCTCTAGTGCCCCAGGCTGGAATCGAACCAGCGTCCTCTGCTATCGCGGCAGGTGCCTAAGCCACTCGGCCACCGGGTCACAGCGGCATAGGTCAATTTTTCCAAGTATATGCACTTCTAGAGAATACTTCACTTTTAGAGATGGCTAGGGGGCGCCATAAGCCTTCAGTAAGAAGTGCATATACTTGGAAAATTTGACCTATGTCGCTGTGACCCGGTGGCCGAGTGGCTTAGGCACCTGCCGCGATAAAAGAGGACGCTGGTTCGACTCCAGCCTGGGGCACTAGAGGCCTTGGTCACTTTTTCTTAGTATATGACATTTATTAGAGTTTATAATAATATTGTTACCTCTTTGTACTAGCATGACTATACATATAATTTACGTACGTCAAATCTTTTTTTAATTTTTTTAATCTTTATTGAAAAAAAAGGGTATTTTCACATGTGAAAATGTCACCCTTATTGTGACATAGCAAAACAAATGAACTACTTATACCTACAGATGGACTTACAGCTGAGTTGAGTGAGAGTGAGTTGAGTACGGAACCCTATAAAAGTTCGTGTTTATAAAACTGGAAGCTTTATGTTCAAAGTTTTGAAATTGGTGATATAAAAAAAAACATTTATCACCAAGATGTCTGGCCTCATGCGAGGTGCATGTGCATGTGCATAGACTCACAGAGTCACGGAAACCATAAAATAGATTTCAAACTGAAACATTCCACAAAAATCCACAGACACAAATAAAGCAAACGCTGGTGAATTGAAAGTGTATATATAAAGCTTCAGGCTGGGGGCAGTGCTATCTGATATTAGAGATCTCAACCTGATTTATTGAAATTATATATCATACATACTTACCTCAAGGGATAAAACATTAACACTTTCGCAACCGGGCAAAAAACGGCGAACTACCCCAGAAACCGGTCGTCTATATCTGCGTACAAAACAACCCGCTGGGCGGGTTGTCCGGCATCTGAGTAAAGTTTACGAGTGCCCGAGAGTCGGGTACGCGGTGTCGAATGTGTTAATTCACTTGCACCATCCTACTAATCCGGATTTAACCGGTTAAACCGTTAACCCATTGTCAAATTGTACTGGGTATACATGGTAACTCCAGGTTTAACCGGTTAACCCCGGGTTAGTGCAAGTGGAACTGGCCATAGGCGCTAGTCACGACACGTTGTCGTTTTGCCTCTAGGAAGCATTTCCGCTACATACCGGGAAATCCATGTTATCGGCTACGACGTAGCGCCCGTAGCTCAGCGGTGGTGTGTGTGCGTGCGCGTCGATCGTGTCAAGTTCATTTATATCAATAACAACCCAACTAGCAAAATCACGCTAACAACAGTCTCTAGACTACAATTTTGTCGCTCTTATATTGATTTTATATCATCGTATTAGCCCGGGTTTGGGCACAAAGCATAAGCGTATTTATTTTAATATCGTTCTAATATCAGTCTAATTGAATGTTGTTTGCATTCACAATAATCTTTTTCAAAACTATATTAAGCTGCTTTAGGCTAATATCGCTTTTACGTAAGTATCTTGTAAGCCTACATAGGCTTATATTGGTCGTACGTAAGTATCTTGTAAGCCTACATAGGCTTATATTGGTAGAACGTAAGTATCTTGTAAGCCTACATAGGCTTATATTGGTCGAACGTTAGAATCTTGTAAGCCTAAATAAGCTTATTTTGGTTTGAAACATTCTATTTGTGAAGTATAAATATACGGGTGAAATTAACTGCAACGTGACAAAAACATATTAGTGTAAGTGTTTATCAACATTTTTATGAATTATGTTTAAATATAATAACGTGCTGTTTATCATCGTCTGTTTATGTTTCAGGGTAAGTATTCACATGGGAAAATATTATTTATTGTAAAGTAGACCCAGGGGGGCAATTCCAGAAGGCACATTTGACGTTTCGTGGGAATATCCAGTTGACGCGGATAATTCGTCACTTGTCGAATTGCGTACACTTGCCATCTGTCAGTGAACTATATCCTCACTAGAGGTGGGGCGTTGTACTGAAATAGTTTTTGGGACAGGTTTTTCTTAATGGACGACTTTTTGTTTGTCGAGTATTTAAAAGCACGGACTTTAATTTTCAAAATATAACAAATATGAAGTTGCCAACACCTCGTACCTCCATTCTTACCTTTACTTTAAGTAAAATATTTTTTTGTTAACTGACAGTCGTACGGGTATCTGTTGGATCAAAAAATAATGGAAATAATTTTTACATTGTTAATATGTCATTTGATTAATGGCCTTGACTCAAAACGTCACGATACGTCGGATCCCTACTAATGAAAAGTCGATATTTGCATAAATAACCCTTATTTGTAAGACGCTTAAGTACGGTAAACACTTAAATTGCCTATTTGGGGTGGTACACGTAAAACTGGTATTTTCATAGAAACGTACTTTTGGTACGCATTTTGCCAACGTGTCCCAGCTCTAGTTAGGATCGCAATGGATCGCAAGTTGTTGCATTTGACAGCGTGCGATCGTAACTGTCAATGAAATCACATCATCACTAGACTTTTTTGTCGATGGGTATGGCCGCCATATTTGGATTTATGACATTCAAAAGGGAATCCTACGGCATAGAGTAAACTGCATTCTTATTTTTCTACAATATTTTGATTCTTCTACTGGACGCAAGATGGAGTTAGCATCTTGGCTTTATAAAAATAAACCGCAAGAACATGATATGCAGTTGCGTGTGGTTGCGTGGGTGTAGATCTATCATGAAAACGAACATGACTGTGACAATTGTCTATGATTAAAAAAATAATTGACAAATATCATAAAGCAATACATATACTCAAAAATGGCAAAAAGAAAACAGATTTATTATAAACATACTTACAAATGATATAGGTAAAAAGTTTGATTTGTAAACCAATGGTCGTGGGTCCTAACCCCGGCTATTATTAACAATGAACTTGTTGTAACTATCTTAACCGATTGCTTTTCGGTGAAGTAAAATATCACGAGGAAGACGGAGTAGCTACTATAAGGTATAATATATATTTTTCCCCTCTGGGTTAGATGTCAGGGAGAGATAGTGAAGAATGCCTGAAAATAAGCATTTATTGTGTTGTTAGACTAGTTTTCTTTTATAAAATTTTTAATTGTCACAACAGCAAGCTAAAAGCCCTAAGCCATGAGCCAGGGTATGTTAGGTGCAGGTAGGGTTTGCACGACGGATCCGAAATGTATGGGAATATCCGCGGATCCGGATCCAGATCCGGATAATTTCATACATTTCGGATCCGGATTGCAATCCCTAGGTGCAGGCTTAGGGGCTAATCTCGAGGAAACCGGAGCTTCGGCGACTAGCTGCCAACTTTCCCAACTCACTTTTACATCAGCTCCTTTGATTAATAAATTCAGGTAAAATTCGTAAGAACTAGTGCCTGTGCCATACTCTACATTGGACGCTATGCCTAATTAGTTGTTATTAATGTTGAATTTTCAATGGCATATAAGACACCGGTCGTATACCGACTTAGAAATTTGGATTTTCTCAGTTTGAATGAATAGCAAACTGGAGAGTTTTAGATTAATTTAAAACTTTACTTATTATTCATTTTAGGTATTTTGTGAAGAAAGGTCTTCACAGACATTGACAGAAAATCGGGAAACACCGGCCAGGTGCGTCAGACCACGCAAAATGGAGGATTCCATGCCTACTTATTTTACCATGTATATCCATATATCATTAAAATACCGTTTCTTCGCAGCACTACACTTCAGTCCTTTTATTAGAAAAGTAATATGTTTACTTGTTTAGGTACCTATATGTAAGTAATTTTGTTCTGTGAAACTTATTGTTTGTGTTACGAGACTTACGAGTAGGTAACTTTGGCACAATAAAGCCTAGATCTCAATAAGGCCTAGTTTACCCTCTGGGTTGGAAGGTCAGAAGGCAGTCGCTTTCGTAAAAACTGGTGCCTACGCCCATTATTGGGATTAGTTGTCAAGTAGACCCCAGGCTCTCTCTCATGAACCGTGGCAATTATGCCGGGATAACACAATAAAGAATATTTGGCTAAATAGTTAAATCCTTATTTGATTAGACTCGTGTATTTAACCTACTCGTATTTTGCCACCTAGAAGGCTCGAATTGGTTGTTATTTGTGGCTTTCCATAAAATAAGGGCACGTCTTTATGCTTCAAGTGCAATAAGGACGTTTTCATCTGAAATTCCAATAGAAATTGGACTAAATTGAACCAAACGCCACATTTTTACAAGTTTTTATGTAGTTTCACTTTCACCTGTCCCGTTGTCTGTTTGTAACAATCAAACCTAAAGACCCAAGTAATCAAGTTTTCACAGATGTTCCGAATAAATATAGTTTTTTCAAAGGACTGTCTCATTTCAATCGTATACAGAGACAATCATAGGTACTATCTTTGTCTTACACATTACACTAGTACTAGCATCCAAAAGAAAAGGACGACTATAGTTTTCCCGGTTCTTACTGACTGATAAATTGGTTTGACCAACTATATAACATTGATGGATCAAGGCGGTTTGTTTACAGAGGGCTTGCGGCGAAACCCGAAAATCGAAATTTCGTTATCTGCCACTCTATCGCTCGGATATGCAAGAGTGATAGAGAGGCAGTTAACAAAATTTGGAATTTCGTGTTTCACGGTAGGCCCATTGTTTGTGGTATTTTTTCCGCAAAGACGAAGTACGCACGATAAACGCCAAAAAGTTAGTATTTAAATGTTTATGATATTCATTTAAATCGTAGTTGGTGGTTCTTGCTTGTGTGAGTTATAATGTCACTGTACCATCACGTGCGTACTCAACCTTCACGTTATAATTTTTATTTTTTTAAATATTAACGCTGTCATAGTAACGAAAATAATAAACACGTCAATCGAAGTAAAGAATTTAATATCCAAGAAAAAAATGCTGAATATGTAAAGCATCATTTATTATAGAATTAAAATGATATACCAATTATACGGGTTACATCTTAAAAAAGATGATTATCTTGGAAAGGATACACAGGTGAACAAAGTTAAGGTAAAATAGGTAAGTACATAATTCACTCGGCTTGCCTGGCCCACGCATGCTGCACCTACCACGACCACAGCCCGTAGAAACGTGGGGGCCCGTAGAGGCAACGCGTGCTAGGCCCCTGGCGTGGCGGCCTAGCACGCGTTGCCTCTATGAGGAGCTGTCAAAGCGCCTTAAGGCCTGCGCAAACCGGCGGAGCGCAGCGCAGATCACTTTAAAATAAAATTATCAATGTATTTTCTTCCCTATTTCAATTACCTTCAGGTATAAATTTAAATGCTTTGAGACCGACTTCGGAGCATCACGGAGGATTGTTACTCCGTGGCATCGAGGAGCACGTTAGAGGATACCACGGCGGTAGGCGCCGGCATGCCGCGGCATCCCCCGGCATGCGCCGAGGCCTCCCGCGGCGTGCGCCGGAGTAGCGCCGGGACGACGGGGGAGAACTCGTGCACACTAGTCACTAATCCCTTGTGATAGAGTACACGCGGCGGCATGCCGCGGCATTTCCCGGCCTGCGCCAAAGTGCTCTCTGGTGCGCCGGCCGCCAGCGCTTGGGCTGTGCGCGCTCGCGATATCGCGGGGGATTTCACCTCGCCGGTGTGCGCTGCGCGGCGTAAATCCTCCTCGGTGATCTGCGCTGCGCTCCGCCGGTTTGCGCTGGCCTTTATACCTATATGCTTCTGGTAATGCTCTAGGTAATGGGACGAACATCCACTTTGGTGGACACGTTCAGAAAAAGGAGAATATTATACAATGAGCTTTATTTCCATATGACCTAAGACTCTTTCGAAGATTTCAGAAACCAATATCCAGCAAGCACCGTCTGGCTTTCCGCTTGGAAGATATGGAAATACAATGCACGTACCTACATATATAAATATGTGTAATCATGTGCCGAAGCATATTAAGTTATTAAGAGGAAAGGGGATGACCGGTTCTCCATACAAACGTAGTCCCCATTTTCCTCTCTGGATATTTATATTATGGAATATAGGTAGTTAGCCATCAACAAACTGTAGTGCCCAATGCATTTTGCTACATTGTACAAATTTAGATTTCAGCTTGTCAGGTTTTGGCATTATTTTCTTCCATCAATCCCACGTTCTTCAGTGTTCATGTGTACAGATTTTTTCAGTTTCAGGAACGCGTGAAAATCGAAAGTTTAAATAAAAGAGAAGAAATTTCCGATGGCTGTGGGAATGTAACAAAATTTTAAAGTAGCGATTTAAGATAATCAATCATCTACAAACACGTTTTCGGCCACAGCGAATACGTTCACCACTAAGAATGTCGGTGGTGCACTCTCAAAGTAAAAAAAATGAGTAAGTAAATATTAACTATTAAGCTCATTACACGAATTGTCTAACAGTTACAAAAAATAAACTACATACTTATTGGGAAAAATATTTTGTTTGTCGATAATAGGTAGTTGAAATTTACTAAGCACTGTAAGTTTAGGGTTCCGTAGCAATAATGGCAAAAACGGAACACTAACAGTTTCGTCATGCATCTGTCTGTCTGTCCATATGTCACAGCAATTTTACTCAAAACTATAAGATAATGAAGGTAAGGTCACTGTGGGCAAGTCCGTCTACAAGGCAAGCCCGGCAACATCAAAGAGATACCTAATCACTACGTTTTAAGAGACGGGACTTCCATACTAGCGACTGGAATCAGTTTTTGTCAGTCTGTGTGTGAGTTTGGTTCTCCAACCATACCAACATGTACGACAAAGAACTGTCAAAGAACAATAGTACCAACATAACAGAGTCCAGGGCTCGGAACCGGTATTGATATACCGGTTAATATCGTTCATAAACCGTTATATTATTTCGTTCATTAATAAACCGGTTAATTGATGGAACGCGAACTTTAAAATTTAGTTCTCTCTTCTAACCGGTTAGTTGAGAGAACCAAATGTTTTCGTTCTCGAGGAACGATATAATACCGGTTAATCTCAGCCGTCTACAATATTAATACATTATCCGGCTACCCGCTCTAAGTACTCGATCTCGATGTTGACTTGACGGTGCTGCTTGCTGACTGAATTGTTTATTTTTAGGGTTCCGTACCCAAAGGGTAAAACTATTACTAAGACTTCGCTGTCCGTCCGTCCGTCCGTCTGTCTGTCACCAGGCTGTATCTCACGAACCGTGATAGCTAGACAGTTGAAATTTTCACAGATGATGTATTTCTGTTGCCGCTATAACAACAAATACTAAAAACAGAATAAAATAAAGATTTAAATGGGGCTCCCATACAACAAACGTGATTTTTGACCAAAGTTAAGCAACGTCGGGCGTGGTCAGTACTTGGATGGGTGACCGTTTTTTTTTTGCATTTTTTTTTCCGTTTTTTTTTTTGCATTATGGTACGGAACCATTGGTGCGCGAGTCCGACTCGCACTTGCCCGGTTTTTCTTATTTATACTTTTTGGGCGTGTAAGTTTTGTACTGTTGGTGTTGGTGGTGTTATGTTACATTTAAAATGGATTCACAAAGTTGTAAATATATTCCGGACAGTCAACCATTTTTCAATGAAGAAGAGACCGATAATTTCGATTCTGACAACTGTAAGTAAAATAAGTGGGTACACATTTTTTTGATAATCCTAGTCTGAAAGGATATAACGCTCTGAATTGTATTAGCAGCTTCTCCTCCTCTCCTCCTTGCATTTTGTATGCAAATTAAAAAGAATATTAAATGTTGGTGGACGTAATTAAGCAAACAATGCTGACACGCTGGCGTGCAAATTATTTATTGTCTATAGATATTCATTTTGAATTTTGTTAATCCTTTTTAACCGAGTTCCAAATCCCAAAGGAGGAGGTTATCAATTCGATTGTATGTTTTTTTTTTATGTTTGTTACTCCATATCTCCGTCATTAGTGTCATTACTTAATTACTGGACCGATTTTGAAAATTATTTTATGATTGTACGTATATGCATACAGATTGGTCCCGTTTTTGTCAAAACCCAGTTCTGATGATGGGATCCATGAGGAATCGAGGGAACTCCTCAAATCTTAAGGGCATACATATAGTGATTTTTGGGTTTTTATCAACAAATTAAGCATATACATCCAAAAAAGTGACATTTGATGAAGTGGAACTGCTGATGATGATCAGAACGGTACTCTTCAACGACGCATAGTTCACGTTTGGCGATTTGTCGTCTTCGTTATGTTTGTTAAGCAAGTTAAGTTTTTAAGCCACATTTTTGTCAAGCTCGAGTTCTGATGACGGGATCCATGAGGAATCGAGGGAACTCCTCAAATCTTAAAGGCATGCGTATAGAGATTTTTGTATTTACATCAAAAAATCAAGCATTTTCATTAAAAACTGTCGCATTTGATGAAGTGGAACTGCTGATGATGACTAGAACAGAACTCTTTAACGACGCATAGTTCACGTTTGGTGATTTCGAATTTCGATTTTGACTTGGACTGCGACCCGGACGCGAAACCAGAACCGGACTCATACCCGGATCCGGTTCGGACCTGGACCCGGACCTGGACTCGGACCCGGATTCGGACCCGGACTCGGACCCCGGACTCGGACCCGGACTCGGACCCGGACACGGACCCGGAACAGGATTCGGACCCGAGCTCGGAACCGGACTCGGACCCGGACTCGGACCCGAACTCGGACCCGGACACGGACCCGGAACAGGATTCAGACCCGAGCTCGGAACCGGACTCGGACCCGGACTCGGACCCGAACTCGGACCCGGACTCAGACTCGGACCCGGACTCGGACCCGGACTCGGACCCGGACTCGGACTCGGAACCGAACTCGGACCCGGACTCGGACCCGGACACGAACCCGGACTCGGAACCGAACTCGGACCCGGATTCGGAACCGGACTCGGACCCGGACTTGAACCCGGACTTGGACTCGGACCCGGACCCGGCCTCGGACTCGGACTCGGACTCGGACCCGGACTCGGACCCGGACTTGGACTCGGACCCGGACTCGGACCCGGACCTTGACCCGGATAACCACTATGATACCTTAGGAAAATCTATTAGAAATGTGCAGTCCAGCGGGAGTCGGACTTAATTACTTCGTTTTTGATCCGACCCTACGGGTTTTTCACTCACGTTTCACATAAAAAATACATTGTTAAAAATTGTGTAATGTTACATTTCTAATGTACGAACGGAACCCTTGCAACGCGAGTCTGACTCGTACTTGGCCGGTTTTTTTTTAAATTTTCAAGCAGATGGGCTAATTGATGGTGGCAAATATGAAACTGATTAGTTTTCTTGTATAAATAAATAATTGGTTGATTTTAATCAATAATAAAAATAATTAATAATACCTTCTTCTATAATCATTCTAAAGCTGCTATAAAAAAAAATATTAAATAAAATTATAAAATAAAACATCTGAAACTATTATTTATTAACAAACAGGAAAAACATGTAACAAACATACACTAATTAATTAATAAGTAGAAAAGTAATAAAAAAACAATAAACAAAAAACACATATTTCGGCGCACACAGCGTACTGCAGGACGCAAAAGGATTCCTACGCAGCGATACGCTTCGCTTTTTCGAGGAAAGCACTGATATTCTGCCGGTTACAAATAATAATACTCATTTTATCTTGCTGCGACGTTTTCAATTTAACCGGTTTATTTCGTTCCTCAAGAGAGCGTAATTGGTGTAAACCGTTATTTCAAAAGAACAGTTCTTTAACCGGTAACCGCAAACGGAAACGAAATCCATTTCGTTCCCGGGCAAATGAACGAAACCGGTTTGAGCGTTGAGAACGGTTTCCGAGCCCTGTAACAGACTTAAATAGTGTAGTATGCTACATGCTTGCGTATTTTATCGATATCGATAAATTGGGGAGGGTTGAAACATAGGCCTGGTTAGGCATAGGTTAGAATCGATCACTGCGCACGACGGCCTTTCAGTCCTGCTTGTGACCAGTTAGAACTGTTTGACGGGATGACGAATAGGAACAGATTTGCCGTGTGACCAATAGCTACAAAACTATGATGTGACTTAATGACTGACGCTGACGCTTTTGTGATGATGCTGATGATGTGACTTTTTTTTGAGAACTCAATTTACTTGTGAAGAATTGAAACAAATAATTTCGCTTTTGGCGGTGTGACAGGTTATAACAAAATTTTGGTGTGACGAGTTGATGCCTGAATCCTTTTCGCATGGTGTTAGGTACTTTATTAAATTTTGATCTCAGTAAATTAAAAGAAACGATTGAAATTCAGTTTAAATGACTATTGATCCTTTATTTCGGAAATCAAAAAAATAATTACCTACGTGTAATTATTTGCCAAAAAAGGTTTACCACCCCATTTTCGTAGTATATGGCCTATATGGGCGACTTGCCTTTGTATTAGAAAAATGGTGTTTCTATTTCTAATCTACACCCCATATTAACAAGTTTAAAGTACACTTTTCATTGTCTTGATTCGTTCCTTTTAGGAATTTGACTACGAACATAATATACGCACCCATAGATTGGCTGATATCATTACTAGACGGACTTCCCTTAAACTGCACGGGAAGTCCGTCTACTCGCCAAATTAAAAAAAAAAACTATTGTTTTTGCTTAATTTGTGTTTGAAATGATCTGTCACTAAAGCTAAACTATTAATCGAACGAGCGAGCGAAGCGAAGTACTTACATTCGACTTTGAACACGCGGCTGGCTAGGGGCACGTCCTGGCATTTCGATGTTTTTAAGCTGAATGGCAGAAGATAGTTTGATACTCAATAACTTAAGTAAATTTGTTCTAATTTAAATGAAATTAGGTAAACGTGTAGTCGAGGGCATTATATATTTTAGTCATTAAATTATGAGCAGGCCCGATCAAGGGGTTATTGAGCTAGAAGAGCTTAGAAGGCCAAAAAGCTGTTTGTAAGAGGTCTTGCTATTCTGGTCATTTTAATTGCAAGAAACATGGTCGAGTTTAGTATCAAATGAAAGTGCTTGGTTTACACTTTTATAATATCGTTTTTAAATTTACCATTTTGGAATAATTAGCAAGATAAAAATAAAATAAACATAAGTATTTGACATTTGACAGGAAATGTTTCAGGTTAGCACAGATACAGTTTATTTTTATCTCTATGGTGGTGACTTAAGTCCAGGGGAGGGACAGCCGTATACAAAGCCCTTTATTCGAAAAAATAGCGCCATCTATATTATTATTATTTTTTTTTTTTTTTTAAACTTTATTGCACATACAAAAAGTACAACAGGCGGACTTAATGCCGTTATAGGCATTCTCTACCAGTCAACCATAGGGCGAAACAGAAAAGAGTCCATGTGGGTGCAGTGAGAAATAAACAGAAAAAAAACGTAACTTTTGAGCGAAGTAAAATATCAACATTCTAAATAAATACCTACTATATATAATTATGTTATACCTTATGACTACGAGTACACTAAATACATACATATATATATACATACATACATATAAACAAGGATATATACAAATACATATAATTGCACGTGCGTTAAGGGTTACCTACCTACTAATTCCTACTGTGCCTGCCTTAGCAGGTGGTTATAAAGCAAACGTTTGAAAGTTAACTTGCTTGGAGCCTGTCTGATCGTCAGAGGGAGCGAATTCCAGAGGCGGATTGCTTGTACGGTGAAGGAAGAAGAGAGAAAACCACTATGGTGAGGAAATACCGAAAGTTTAAGAGAGCGGGAGGAACGAAGTTCACAACCCGGGCGAGGGGTTACAAAACTGAATCTACATTTAAGATAACTGGGAGCAGATGGCTCGAACAGTATTGAAAAAAGCAAACAAAGAATTCTGAAAGTCCTACGCTGCCGAATAGGGAGCCAGTTAAGCTGGCGACGGTAATGAGATATGTGGTCGTACTTGCGTAGACCGAAAATAAAACGAATGCCGTTATTGAGCAAGCGATCGAGCCTGTTAAGTGAACTCTGTAAAATGTTTGTCGTGCACACATCGGCGTAATCGATGAGCGGTAGTATTACTTAACGCTAAACTTTTTTTTGTTAATATGGCTTCACTTTATTTCGTCAGAACGTCTTAAAAGTCTTGTATCCAGGGCATGAAACAAACAAATAAACATCTGATAGAACAGATTATTTATCGCGTTGCCATACTTGCCATGGAGGCAATTGTCACAAAAAAACAACTTTGTCGAATAAAACTCAAAATATTATAACACCGTATTTATAGTCTGTACTACGACATAATTCATATAAATAAAAATACTTTCAGTTTTACAATGTTAAAAGAAACAAAGTTTTCATACGCCATCACAGTTGCTGAGAACTTTATTATCAGAAAATTCAGAAAAAATCAGGGCGGGTAGATTCACAACCTGTGCTGCGTTCAATTGTGTTTCGTGGTCAATTGTGTGTTATTCCAGCCGTGTATGATAGGTATTTTATTTACATCAACAGTCAAGTTAAAAGTACCTGTTTTCGTGTATTAATAAATATCCTGAAGCCTTTCTTCAAAGTCGAAGTTTTTTACGTTCGCAACATAGGTCCTTAGACGCTATTTATGCCCCTTCACCCCTGATATTGACGTTGATGTTTCTGGTTAAGAATTACAGATGGCGCTTCAAAATTGATGCAAAAAAGTTCCACGAGAAGGTCTCTTTGTCCTATACAGGGTGTCCCTAGCCATTGGACAAAGCCGAAATGTACATATGCATCAGGGTATATAGAACCAGTATACAAAGTATCATAACAATCGGTGTAGCGGTTACGAATAAATTAACAAATTACAATTTTTTTACTTTGGAGCAACCTCTGTGTTAATAGCTCCTGAGGTAATAAATAGTATAAAACCTTCTTGGACCGTTTTGATTATCTTTTTTATTTATGACATTAATAAGATTCTGACTTTTGACAAATGTCATCATTGTCGCACATTTTCAAATAAAATGCCAAAAGCACTGCCAATGATTAATAACAATTAACACGCGTTCGACAAGGATGACGGTCAGGGCATGAAGTTATCTAGATCCGAATTGTCAAATGTGACAGCGCTATCCTGTTTTGCCAGTAATGTAAACAGAATTACCCGAACGTCTGAAATTTCTTTCGTGAATCGGAAGATATCGCTAACGAATAATTAAAATTGACGTGTTATTGTAAAATTTAAGATAAAATACATTATAAATGAAAATTATAAAATTATAAAGAAATATTTTAAGTTATTAACCATAGCTATAATGTACCCATGTAACATGTTATGTTGAAATAAAGTGGCAATGTTATTGTGACGTAGGCCCGTGTCACTCTGGGAATAGAAGATCATGTTTTATTAGACCATGATTAAAATAATAATAACCGTTAGAGCATTTCTGAGAAGTAACCCTACGTGGGATATCAGGGTTTGTCCAATGGCTAAGGTCACCCTGTATATAGATGGTCAAGCAAATCTTGTCAGTAGAAAAAGGCGTGAAATTCAAATTTTGTATCAGACGATATCCCTTCGCGCCTACATTTTTCAAATTTTGTTCTATATATAGATGGTCAAGCAAATCTTGTCAGTAGAAAAAGGCGTGAAATTCAAATTTTGTATCGGACGATATCCCTTCGCGCCTACATTTTTCAAATTTGCCGCCTTTTTCTACTGACAAGATCTGCTTGACCAACTATATTATACATACTACTCTTTGCTTAAATCTGTCAGTTGCCGCCTATAGTGCGACATAAAATAGTAGAAATTAAATAAAATGGAACTCAAAAATGTCCATACTAAATTGTTGCCATGTGTAAGCATTTTACGTCAAAAATGTGACAGTTACGTAGAAACTGGCGCCCTCATTTATTTTCTATTATTTTATGTCACTATACGAGTA